>NC_135805.1:81409484-81709484 GCF_964213995.1 Mustelus asterias
CATGCCGAATGCCTTCTTCACCACTCTATCCACCTGTGACTCCACTTTCAAGGAGCCAGGAACATGTACCCCTCGATCTCTTTGTTCTGCATTCTCCCCAACACCCTACCATTAACTGAGTAAGTCCTGCCCTGGTTCAATCTACTAAAATGCATCACCTCACATTTATCTAAATTAAACTCCATCTGCCATTCGTCTGCCCACTGGCTCAATTAATCAAGAGTAAGTTTGCAGACGACACAAAAATTGGTGGAGTTGCGGATAGTGAAGACGATTGTCAGAGGATACAGCAAGATATAGACTGGTTGAAGACTTGGGCGGAGATTTGACAGATGGAGTTTAATACAGACAAGTGTGAGATAATGCATTTTGGAGGATCCAATGCATGTAGGAATTATACAGTATAACCCTTGGGAGTATTGACAGGCAGAAAGATCTAGGCATACATGTCCACCGACCACTGAAAGTGGCAACGTAGGTGGATAAGGTAGTCAAGAAGGCATATGGCATGCTTGCCTTCATCGGTCGGGGCATTGAGTATAAAAATTCGCAGGTCATGCTGCAGCTGTACAGAACCTTAGTTAGACCTCATTTAGAATATTGTGCAGAATACCAGAAGGATGTGGATGCTTTGGAGAGGGTACAGAAGAGGTTTACCAAGATGGTGCCTGGTATTAGCTATGAGGAGAGGTTGGTTAAACTTGGTTTGTTCTCACTGGAATGATGGAGGTTGAAGGGTGACCTGATAGAGGTTTACAAGATTATGAGTGGCATTAAATGGATAGTCAGGTGCTCTTTCCATAGGTAGAAAAGTCAAGTACTAGGGGACATAGGTTTAAGGTGCATGGGGAAAAGTTTAGAGGAGATGTGTGAGGCAAGTTTTTTTACAGAGGGTGGTGAATGTCTGGAACGCACTGCCCAGGGAGGTGGTGGGAGCAGCTACGATAGCGGCATTTAAGGGGCAACTAGACGAATACATGAATAGGATGGGAATGGAAGGATACAGACTCCTTAAGTGCACACCGTTCTAGTTTAGGCAGGCATCATGATCGGCGCAGGCTTGGAGGGCCGAAGGGACTGTTCCTGTGCTGTACTTTTCTTTGTTCTTTAAAGTTAAAGTTAAAGTTTATTTATTAGTTACAAGTAGCCTTACATTGACACTGCAATGAAGTTACTTTGAGAATCCTCTAGTCGCCACACTCCGGCGCCTGTTTGGGTATACTGAGGGAGGATTTAGCCTGGCCAATGCACCTAGTCTTTTGGACTATGGAAGGAAACCGGAACACCCTGACAAAACCCACACAGACACAGGGAGAATGTGCAGACTCCACACAGATAGTGACCCAAGCGGGAATCGAACCTGGGTCTGTGGCGCTGTGCCGCAGCAGTGTTAACCACTGTGCTGCCCCATATGCTAGTTTGCTCAATTCATTCTTTGGCACAATTTAACCCTACTAACTGAGTAATCATTTTCCTGAAAAAGCTGATGCACACGTGGCCTGCACCCTGGAAAATTAACAGCTGTGAACACTACCTTGAATGTTTCACCATGAATACAACAGGTTTCCCACTAATTTATTATGGGCCATACCGACTGAAGAGTGTTCCTTCTTAGTGTTTCACCAATGAGAGAAAGAAGCATCATGAACAGTTGGAAGTGCCAATGTTTGCTTTTACTGATGCTTCTTTGACTATCATTAGCAGTTCCTGTAACAACAGGCTACTATGAGCATTGGGGTGTGATGCACCTCAATGAGCACCCGGAAACAAGGCTTTAGAACTGAAGGCTTTAATACATTAACAATGAAACTACTAACACAAATTCACCCGTTCAGACTGAAGGGGTCCTGCCGGAGCAGGGGGTCTTATACCCTGCCACCGGAGGCGGGACCCCACTGGAGTGTGCCATGATAACACTTAGGACAGGTAAACACCCTATCCCAACAACATAGTACAACCCCCATAACAACAACACCCTAGCCCAACAGTAATACAATAACAACCCCAGTGGTGAACCAACGATGGTTCACCACATTCACCCCTCCTTTAGGAACCAAAGGTGGCGGGGTGGATGAAAACAGACAATGACAAAAAAAATAACAGAATTCACAAGTCCAGACGGTCTGGAGGACCACACCGACGCTGCGATCTTCTCAACACCGGTTGCGAAACCGGAGCAGGTGCTTGCGGTGGCTCTCTCAAAACAACATCTGGCTGTCCCCTCAAAGACTCCCGGGCCGGCCGGCCCTGATGAGGCGATGGTGTAGGGGATCCTGGAACGTTTGGTGGTGGTGGTGGTGGTGATGATGGTGGCGCCGATCTCCGAGTCTCAGGCAAGCTGTACATGGGAGTAAAAGTGTTATGCACTGGTCCCGGTGCTGACCGCGCCACGTCTGGGGAAGTAATGAGGAGTAGTGGATCTGTGACTGGGGGAATAGGAGCGACAGGAGTTGCTACGTCCCCTGCGGGCGCCAGGTCTCTAATGGAGACAGTGTCCTCTCGCCCGTCAGGATATGCCACATAGGCATACTGAGGGTTGGCGTGGAGGAGTTGGACCGGTTCGACCAAGGGGTCGGACTTGCGAGCCCTCACATGGCGCCGCAGAAGGACGGGTCCTGGGTACGTCAACCAGGCTGGCAATGAGGTCCCCGAGGACGACTTCCGAGGGAATGAGAACATCCTCTCGTGGGGAGTAGCATTGGTTGCCGTACACAGGAGGGAGCGGATAGAATGGAGCGCAGTTGGAAGGACCTCCTGCCACCGGGAGACTGGAAGGCCCTTGGATTTCAGTGCCAGTAGGACAGCCTTCCAGACTGTAGCATTCTCCCTTTCCACCTGTCCGTTACCCCTAGGGTTGTAGCTCGTGGTTCTACTAGAGGCAATCCCGAATGAGAGCAGGAATTGCCTCAAGTCGTTGCTCATGAACGACGAGCCCCTGTCGCTATGAATATAGCAGGGGTACCCGAACAGGGTAAAAAGCTCACTGAATGCCTTGATGACGGTGGCAGTCGACGTGTCCGCACAGGGGAAAACAAACGGAAACCGGGAAAATTCGTCTATTATGTTAAGAAAATAGACATTCCGATCCGTTGAGGGAAGGGGGCCCTTAAAATCTACACTCAGCCTCTCAAAAGGGCGAGTGGCCTTGACCAAATGTGCCCGGTCTGGTCGATAAAAGTGTGGTTTGCATTCTGCGCAAATCCGACAACTTCTAGTAACTGACCTGACCTCCTCCACCGAGTAGGGTAGGTTGCGGGCTTTTATGAAGTGGTAGAGTCTGGTGACTCCAGGATGACACAGATCATTGTGGAGAGCCTTCAAGCGGTCCTCCTGCATGATGGCGCATGTTCCGCGCGAGAGGGCATCCGAGGGCTCATTGAGCTTCCCTGGACGATACATAATATCGTAATTATAGGTGGAGAGCTCAATTCTCCACCGCAAGATCTTATCGTTCTTGATCTTGCCCCTCTGCGTGTTACTGAACATAAACGCCACGGATCGTTGATCCGTGATCAGGGTGAACCGCTTACCTGCCAGGTAATGGCGCCAGTGTCTGACTGCCTCCACAATGGCCTGAGCCTCCTTTTCCACCGCTGAGTGCCGAATCTCTGGGCCTTGAAGGGTGCGGGAAAAAAACGCGACGGGCCTGCCTGCCTGGTTTAGTGTGGCGGCTAGGGCGAAGTCCGATGCATCACTCTCCACCTGGAAAGGGATGGATTCATCCACCGCGTGCATCGTGGCTTTCGAGATGTCGCTTTTCAAAACCTTGAAGGCCAATTGGGCCTCCGGCGTAAGTGGGAAGGTCGTGGACTTAATGAGCGGACGAGCTTTGTCCGCGTAGTTGGGGACCCACTGTGCATAATACGAAAAGAACCCGAGGCATCTCCTCAGTGCTTTCGTGCTAGCGGGCAAGGGAAGTTCAGTGAGTGGGCGCATATGGTCTGGATCAGGGCCAATGACCCCGTTTTCCACCACGTATCCGAGGATGGCTAACCTATGCGTACGGAATACGCACTTCTCCCTGTTATAGGTCAGATTCAGGCGAGATGCAGTGCGTAGAAAGTGTTGGAGATTCGTGTCGTGGTCCTGCTGGTCATGGCCGCAGATGGTGACGTTATCCAGGTACGGGAAGGTAGCCCGCAACCCGTTCTGGTCCACCATTCGGTCCATAGCACGCTGGAAGACCGAGACCCCATTGGTGACACCAAATGGAACCCTGAGGAATTGGTATAGACGACCATCCGCCTCAAAAGCCGTATATTGTCGGTCCTCTGGGCGGATGGGGAGTTGATGGTAGGCGGACTTAAGGTCTATGGTAGAAAACACTCGGTACTGCGCAATCTGATTGACCATATCAGAAATGCGCGGGAGAGGATACGCATCCAGCTGCGTGTATCTATTAATGGTCTGACTATAGTCGATGACCATCCGAGGTTTGTTCCCGCTTTTGACTACCACGACCTGCGCTCTCCACGGACTAGCACTGGCCTGTATGATCCCTTCCTTGAGGAGCCGCTGAACCTCAGATCTAATAAAGATCCGGTCCTCAGCGCTGTAACGCCTACTTTTAGTAGCGATGGGCTTGCAGCCAGGTACCAGATTTTTAAAAAGGGATGGTGTCGTGATCTTCAGGGTGGATAGATTGCACGCGGGGCGCTTTGGGCAATTTGGAGGCTGCGGCTGGTTCCCTACTGCCAGTGAAGGGAGTGGCCCACCGTACTGTAGGATCACACTCCTCATGTGGGCCATAAAGTTTAGTCCGAGGAGAATTGGCGCGCAAAGGTGAGGTAGCACAAGGAGCCTGTATTGCTCGTAAACTGTGCCCTGTACCTCAAGAGTTACCATACATTGTCCTTGGATCGGTACAGACCGGGACTGTGATGCCATGGAAATTGTCTGTTTGGCAGGGAGAACCCGGAGTCCACACCTTTTAGCAGTTTCAGGGTGTATGAAACTTTCGGTGCTCCCACTGTCAAACAGACAATTTACAGTTCTGCCACTAACCTTTACCTCCATCATGGAATGTTCCAGTCTGTAATGCCTGGTCTGATCCAGAGAGATCGACGCCACCGTTGGCCCCTGGGTGTCACTGCATGCTGCCGATGTGGATGCTGAGGACCCCTGCTGGTCGCTGCTGCATGCTGCCGATGTGGATGCTGAGGACCCCTGCTGGTCGCTCCTAGTCGTCGTGGACCATGATGGCCGCCCCCATGAATCGCATGTGGCCGAGGGCTCCAAGCGCAGCGACTCCTGGTGGTCTTCCTCCTCCTCTGTCTGCCACGATGGCGCCGTCCTGAGATCGCACGTGGTCGGACCTCGTGGGTACTGCAGCGCCGAAAGAGATGGTCTCCGTTCTGGAGGGTTACAAGCTGCACTGCCGTTTTTAGGTTTGGACCTGCAGACTTTGCCGTAGTGGCCTTTTTTACCGCACTGGCTGCAGATTGCCGTTCTTGCCGGACACTGTTGCCGTGGATGCTTGGCCCCACCGCAAAAATAGCATCGCTGGCCACCTGGAGCTGCCGCCGTCGTCGAATCGATCTGGGAGCGCGGGTTCGCGGGGCGAGGAGGGAGCAGAGCTTGCTCCAACCACGTTGACTGCACGTGGTCCTCGGGGTACAGCGCCAAGCTCTTCGACGCCGCCTCCAACCTCACGGCCATCCCCATTGCCTGGGTCAAGTTGAGTTTCCCCTTTTCTAATAATTTAAGTCTGATGTACGAGGACCCTACCCCTGCTACGAACGCGTCTCGGGCGAGGTCTTGCATGTACTGCTCGGCGGAGACATCCTTACAGTCACAACCCCTGGCAAGCTGCAGGAGTTCATTGGCGTAGTCTTCTATGGTCTCGCCCGACTGCCGACGTCGTGTAGCGAGGAGATAACGAGCGTGAATCTCGTTGGGTGGCGTAATGTACCAATTCTTTAGGAGCTCGACGGCACCCTGGTAAGTGGAAGCTGCACGAATGGCTAGGTAAATCGTGTCGCTTACCCTTGCGTGGAGGACCTGGAGTCTATCACTGTCTGTAGTGATAGCTACCGAGGCTGCCAGGTAGTCCTCGAAGCACTTCCACCAATGTTCGAACGTGTTAGCTGCACCGACCGCACGTGGGTCCAGTGTCAGACGATCCGGTTTTAGGATCTGTTCCATATTCTCAGTTAATGTATTAAATTGATGCACCTCAATGAGCACCCGGAAACAAGGCTTTAGAACTGAAGGCTTTAATACATTAACAATGAAACTACTAACACAAATTCACCCGTTCAGACTGAAGGGGTCCTGCCGGAGCAGGGGGTCTTATACCCTGCCACCGGAGGCGGGACCCCACTGGAGTGTGCCATGATAACACTTAGGACAGGTAAACACCCTATCCCAACAACATAGTACAACCCCCATAACAACAACACCCTAGCCCAACAGTAATACAATAACAACCCCAGTGGTGAACCAACGATGGTTCACCACAGGGTGAAAGGTGCCCAGATCTGTTCAACCCTGAAACATAGCAGTGGCCAAAATCTGGAAATTGTGATCACTGCCATTTTCCATTCTGTCACAAGACATGAAAAAGACTCTGTGTGGACAAAAGATAGATCTAGTAGCCTAAAGAAATTGCAAAATATATTTTTTTTGTTCATCATCTTATGTCCATACTGCCAAAACTGACCTGATGATCAGGACCAACGAAGGTAGCCTTGAGCTGAGGAGGAATTAAAAACTCACCTCTGAGAGTAATCCAAAATGCATCGCCTATTACAGGAAAATGAATGACTAATTCAGTGGATCAAACACAAAGATGTATACAGTAAAAGGAAGTAGTGAATTTGAAAATCTTGGTGAAACTAGCCAGTAAATTTAAAAGAAAAACCTCCAACTAAAACTTGCAGCGAGCGGACGAGGAAAGTATTAAACTGAACTTTATTTTCTTGCTGTCTGCCTGTAAGAAGAGATGTTTTAATTTTTGCAATAGGCTGTCGCATGTTTCCGCGAACCCTCTGTTTGTGAGGTCAAATTTTAAAGTGACTCACAGCAAACTCTTTAAAGTTAGAATCATAGAATCCCTACAGTACAGAAGGAGGTCATTTGGCCCATCGAGTCTGCACTGACAACAATTCCACCCTATCCCTGTAACCCCACATATTTATACTGCTAATCCTCCTGAAACTAGGGTCAATTTAGCATGGTCAATCGACCTAACCCATACAACTTTGCACTGTGGGAGAAAACCGCAGCACCCAGAGGAAACCCACACAGACACAGGGAGAATGTGCAAACTCCACACAGACAGTGACCCAAGCTGGGAATCAAATCCAGGTCCCTAGCGCTGTGAGGCAGCAGTGTTAACCACTGTGCCACCGTGCCACTTTTAGAAATATAGAAAATAAAAGCAAGAGTAGGCCATTCAGCCCTTCGAGTCTGTTCTGCCGTTCATTTTAATCATGGCTGATCATTGAATTCAATCTCCTGATCCCTCCTTCCCCCCATATCCCTTTATCCTTTTAACCCCGAGAGCTATATCTAATTTATTTTTGGAATCAGACAACATTTTGATCTCACCTACATTCTGCGGCAGTGAGTTCAGACATTCACCACCCTCTGGGTGAAGAGATTTCTCCTCGCCTCAGTTCTGAAAGGTTTACCCCTTATCCTCAACTATGACCCCTAGTTCTGGACTCACCCACCTTTGAGAACATTCTTTCTGAATCTACCCTATCTAACCCTGTTTGAATTTTATAAGTTTCTATGAGATCCCCTCTCACTCTTCTAAACTTCTGTGAATATAATCCTAACCGACTTAGTCCCTCCTCATATGACAGACCCATCATCCCAGGAATCAGCCTGGTAAACCTTTGGTGTATTCCCTCTGTAGCAAGGACATCCATCCTCAGATAAGGACACCAAAACTGCACACAATACTCCAGATGTGACCTCACCAACATCCTATACAATTGCAGCAAAACATCCCTATACTCAAATCCTCTCGCTATGAAGGCCAACATATCATTTGCCTTCTTTACTGTCTGCTGTACCTGGGCGCTTATTTTCAGCGACTGATACATGAGGACTCCAAGGTCTCATTGAGTATCCATCTCTCTCAATTTACACCCATTCAAGTAATAATCTGTTTTCCTATTATCGCTACCAAAGTGGATAACCTCACATTTATCACATTATACTGCATCTGCCATGCATATGCATCTGCCATGCATATGTCCCACACTCAGCCTGTCCAAATCATGCTGAAGCATCTCTGCATCCTCCTCACAGTTCACCCTCCCACCCATCTTTGTATCATCTGAAAATTTGGAGATAATACTTTCAGTTCCCTCTTCCAAATCATTAATATATAATGTAAACAGTTGGGGTCCTAGCACAGATCCCTGCGGAACCCCACTAGTCACTGACTGCCAATCAGAAAAAGACCCATTTATGCCAACTCTTTGCTTCCCACCTGCTGACAAGCTTTCTATCCATGTCAAGACATTGCATGCAATCCCATGTGCTTTAACTTTACATAGTAGTTTGTTATGTGAGACTTTGTCGAAAGCCTTCTGAAAGTCTAAATAAACCACATCCACTGGTTCTCTCTACTAGTTACATCCTCAAAGAATTCCAATAGATACATTAAGTATGATTTCCCTTTTGCTGATTTTGACTGATTATACCACTGCCTTCCAAATGCTGAGTTATGAAATCCTTAATAATTGACTCTAGCAACTTCCCCAGTACTGATGTTAGGCTCACTGGTCTATAATGCCCCGTTTTCTCTCCACCTCCCTTTTTGAAAAGTGGGCTTGCATTAGCTACCCCCCAATCTGTATGAACTAGTCCAAAGTCCAAAGAATTTTGGAAAATAACCACCAATGGATCTACTGTTTCCAGGGCCACTTCTTTAAATACTCTGGGATGAAGATTATCAGGACCTGGAGATTTATTCATCTTCAATCCCATCAATTTCCCCAAAACCATTTCTCTAGTAATGCTGATTTCCTTCAGCTCCTCACTAAAACTTGTTTTTCTCAGAACTTCTGGTATATTATTCATGTCTAACTTTGTGAAGACTGAAGCAAAATACGAATTTAATTCCTCGGCCATTTCTTTATTTTCACTTATGAATTCTCGAATTTCTGACTGTAAGGAGCCTACATTCGTTTTTCTCAACCTTTTTGTCTTTACATACCTGTAGCAACTTTTACAGTCAGTTTTTATCAGTTAAGTCAGAAGTATAGCTTATTCACACATTCAAACCCAGGGGATGTTTGCAACTTCATTAGAAGGTAGGAAAGAGGAGACTTTACAACTATGAATAACTTTAATAAAAAATCAGATATGGATATTGGTTCACATGATTGCCAGAATCCAGGAAGTCAGAGTCCAGTGAAGATTTCTTCGTGGAACAGTTACGGTCTAGGCAGGTTCAGCAAGCTGAAACAGGATTTACCAAATTCCTTTAAAGTTGATAGTGGTGTTGCAAGAGGAGGTTTATATATAGAGACTTGGTCAGTTCCACAGGCGATGGCAGGAATTTACCAGAGAAATCGGCTTCGAGGAGGCTTAGACTTGATGGAGGCTGTTGATCAGCCTGGAGTCCTGCAGTGGTGTTTGCAGGCTGGAGTTTAAACAGCAGACTGAGTTGCAAACTTCGAAATGCAGTATTAAATGCAAAATCCAAAGACAAGGAGCTTAGCTCATGTGATGTCACCCATTAATGAATCAATTGCAAGCTAAAAAGCAGTTTCGGTGCCTCTGGTCAAAATTCATTGTTCGCCTTAAGAGATAGGCGGTTGCTAGTGGCGCATATGCAGGTTTATCGAGTTTTGTTAGCTCTCCCTTTGTTGTTGGACCAGGCTGAGGAGAAAGAATGCTGGCGCTTGGTTCCATTCATTATAATGTGTCCTCAGAATTAGAGATGTGAGATTCCACAAGGATGGGGGTTGAGTTTTTGTCCTGTAACTGCTGTTGGAAATTTCCAGAAACTGTAGCCAACTTGTGAATCACGTGACCCGTAGCAACCACATTTTGGTTCAACAACGTCCACTTTTTAAATAAGCAAAAAAGGTTTGATTTAAACAGTTTATGATCTCTTTCATGTCTTAGGGACATGACACGTTGAAAACTCCAGCGTATTTTGTGACATGGGATACATTAGCTTAAAATTCAAAGCTTTTGACTAGGCTTACAATAGTCCCCAGGCAGCCTCTTGGAAAATCTGAAAATGTCTTTCGCCATAAAATCTGGCACTCTGTCACAGCAGTGGTATCTTGTAAAATTTATTCTTAACTATAATTCATACCATGAGAAAATCTTTTAAAGTTCCCAGATCTAATAACATCACAGAGTGTCTCTGTGGGGAGATGTGCAGAAGTCGGTATCAACCTTGCCCTCCTGTTTCAATGGTCTGCAATAACTTCCCTTTGTTCACATACGAGGCAGCACCAAGCATGTTATCGTGGAGATTATCACATGGTCACATGGTTGAAGACATTGCAGGAGACACATTAATGCGGTGGGAAAGGTTGTGGAACCAGGTGTGAAGAATACCTTCGATGGATTACAGAAGAGGAGCAATAAAAGTGGATGGAATGGTTGACTGTGCGGTTCTGTAATTAATCTGCCTCATTATTGGTCTGAAACCAAACAGTTATTTTTTTTATTCGGCTCCAGCAGACCTGAATCCATTGTTTCATAGCTCAGAAGGTAATCCTAATTTATCAAAAATGATTTATTGGGTCTAATTAATACTGTTGACAAAAGCACATAAATTTGAAGAAAATGAATACAGAAAATTCTGGAAATACTCAGCAGGTCTGGCATGCATTGGTGGAGAAAGATACAAAGGCTTCTAACTTCTTGACTTCCCAGAGGCAAATTTGGAGGGAACGCTTCTCAGAGGTTCCCAAACAAGGGTTTACTTGGCAATTGTCTAAAAGCGCTAACTTCCCCAGGACAATTAATTGCACTGCACTGATAATTGCGACAAAATGATTTAAAATGCTAATTCCAGAGGGTTGTGCCAGTATTATGCTAATAGTTACTCTGAAAAAAAGTTAGAAGAAATAAAACCACTTCTAACTTCAGCATAACTATTTTACATACCCATACCAATCCCCACACTGACTCTGCCCACACTTCCCCACGCCCCCACAGTGTTTCCCACTCTGACCCCACACCTGCATGGGATTCCCCCTGCCCCCACCCAAACTGGCTGGACACCCCCCTGCCCATCCCAATTTGACCCTCCGACATGACGTGACCCGACCTGGAATACTCCCTCACCTGATCCCATACCCTTCTGACATGGCCCAAACCCTCCCCACCCCGACCTTATCTGACTCCTCTGGCTCAACCTGACCCAATTCAAACCCCACCCCTCGATGACCAGCTCTTTCATCCCCCATCCCATGTCCGATTCCCCCTACCCTCCTCCGGATGTCCGATCCACGATATCTGACACCTCCATTCCCCCCATGTCTGACCGCCCCACCACTCCCATGACTGGATCTGCCCTATTGATAATCTATCAAGTGATCATCGCTCCTATTTGACATGCACCCAGCCTACTATCCGCAGCCTGGATGGGGCCAGACGCCAAGGCATCCAGGGTGGGCTCAGGTGTCTTGTCAACAGGTCATCAACTAGATCATTGGATGCTGAGGCCCCCCCCTCTCCTCCTGAGACCTCATTTCCCCCCCCCTCCTCCTTCCGAGACCCCATTTCCCCCCCTCCCCATCTCCTCCTGAGACCCCATTCGCAGAAGGCCAAGGGCAGGTGGAAAAAGCGTGAGGCCACAGGGGGGATTAAATAGGCATTCCGGACACCTTGGGAGCAAAGACTCGAGATGGGAGATGACTGAGACCAGACCAGGGAAGGAAGAAAGCAAGCAAGAAATGGCCAGCAAGAAACACCTTTGCGAAGACAAACCAGAGGGACTCAAAGACCAGATCTACAACCTACCAAGCCATCTTTACAGGTAATATAGCCGAATCCTGGGTGTTTCTTGTACACATAGTGGGTAATTTACGGGTTAACTATATTTAATATATAAATCTGTGTCCGTACTTTATTCTTCTCATAAAGACACCTGGATAATACTTTGATTAAGAAGCTGGTTGAAGTATTTGAATTAGACAGCTACAGCAACGGAATCAACAAGAGAGAAAAACCTACAAAACTTTGTCCTTATTCTAGCTCTGATGAAGGGTCATCTAGACTCGAAACATTGGCTCTATTCTTTCTCCGCAGATGCTGTCACACCTGCTGAGTTTTCTCAGCATTTTCTGTTTTTGTTCCTTACCAATCTACCTGTCACAGATGCATATGTTCATGACCATATAAGTAGGAATGACCACCACACAGTCCTTGTGAAACTGAAATCCTGCCCTAACACTGAGGGAATTGTCCATTGTGTTGTGTGGTATTATCACCATGCTAAATGGGATCAACATCTAGCAGCTCAAAGCTGGACATCTGTGAGTCATGGTAGGTCATCATCAACAGCAGGATTATAGGCAACAACAATCTACAACTTCATGGCCTGGTATATCCCTCATACTAGCATGACCAACATGTCATCAACGACCAATTGGCCTCTTCCTGAGGTTTCCATCACAGATGCCATAAGACCATAGAAAATAGGACCAGAAGTAGATTGTTTGGCCCCTCGAGCCTGCTCTGTCATTCAACAGGATCATGGTGATCCAACATTCCTCATGTCCACTTTCCTGCCCTTTCCCCTTAGCCCTTGATTCCCTTACTGATCAAAAATCTATCTACCTCAAATTTAAACTGACACCCTTTTATTCTGAGACTCTGCCCTCTGGTCCTCGACTCTCCCATAAGGGGAAATAGCCTCTCAGCATTTACCCTGTCAAGCACCTTAAAAATCCTCTATGCGTCAATGAGATCACCTCTCATTTTTCTAAATTCCAATGAGTAGAGTCCCAACCTGTTTAACATTTCCTCATAAGACAATCCCTCCATACCTGGGAGCACTTTACTGCACCTTCTCCGAACTGCCTCCAATGAAATATCTTTTCTTAAATAAGGGGACCAAAACTGCTTACAATACTCCAGATGTGGTCTCACCAGTACCTTGTACAATTGCAGCAAGACTTCCCTACTTTTATATTTCAATTCCTTTGAAATAAAGGCCAACATTCCATTAACCTTCCTGATTACCTTCTGCACCTGTGTGCTAGCTTTCTGTGTTTCAAGCACAAGCACCCCCTTCCTCTGTGTTGCAGCTTTCTGCAGTTTTTTTCCATTTAAATAATACTCTGTTCTTTTGTTCTCCCTTCCAAAATGAACAACTTAACATTTTCCCACATTATACTCCATTTGCTAACATTTTGTCTACTTAACCTATCAATATCTCTTTTTGTATTATTGATCGTATCCATCTCGCAACTTGCCTTTCCAACTATTTTTGTGTTCACTCCCTTCCTCCAAGTCATTAATTTATATTGTAAACAGTTGCAGTCCCGGAACTGATCCCTGTAAGGTAAAGTCATCATAGTACCAGAGGACCATAGGCTGCTTTCCCCTTTCAGGGGGAGAGCTGACTGGTGGTGATTTAACCTGAGTATCGCCACACCTCAGGCAAGGGACAAGGTTGAGAAGGTGGATCTTCTTGAATTACTTCAGTTGGTCCAGGAGTTGAACTCATGCTGTTGGCATCACTCTGAATCACAAACCAGCCATCCAGCCAACTGAGCTAACTGATGATTCCCCTGATCCTTGTGGAACCCCACAAGTTACAGATCACCAACCTGAAAAAGAACCCCTCATCCCCACTCGTTGTTTCCTGCCCATTAGCCAATTTTCTCTATCTATGCCAATATACTACCTCCAACACCATGGGCTCATATTTAATGACAATCTTTTGTGAGGTACATTGTTGAATGCCTTCTGGAAGTCCAAATACAACACATCTATTGGTTCCCGTCTATCCACTCTGCTTGAGACTTCCTCCAAAAACTGCAATATTCAGCCAATTCAATTCACTCCACTTGATATCAAGAAATGGCTGAAGGCATTGGATACTGCGAAGGTTATGGGCCCTGATAACATCCTGGCAATAATACTGCATACTCCCATGCCCCAGCTAAGCTACAACAAAGGCTGGCAATATGGAAAATTGTCTAGGTATTTTCTCTCTATGAAAAGCAAAACAATCTAATCTGGCCACTTATAACGCCATCAATCTACTTTCGAACATGCAGAGGAAGTGTAGTCAATAGTACTATCAAGAGGCACTTACACAGTAATAACTTACTCACATGCTCAGTTTGCCAGGATCACTTGGCCACTTGGCTTTGACTTCATTAGAGCCTTTGTACAAACATGGACAACAGAACTGAACACAAGAGGGGAAGTGAGAGTGGCTCCTTTGATATTAAGGTAGCAACAGGGACCCTTGGCAAAATGAAGTTAATGAGAAGCAGGGTTAAACCCTTCACTGGTTACAGTCATTCCTAGTACAAAGGAAGATGATTGTGGTTATTGAAAGTCAATCATTTTAGTTTTAGGACATCACTGTAGGAGTTCCTCAGCGTAGTGTCATGGGACCAAACATTTTCAATGCCTTCATCAATGACCTTCCCTCCATCATAAGATCAGAAGTCAAGATGTTCACTGAAGGTGTTCAGTACCATTTGCGCTCTATAGATAATGAAGCCAGGAATGTGATGGAACATTCTCCAGTTGCTTGAATGAATGCCACTAATAACATCCAAGAAGCTTGACACCATTCAGGACAATGCTGTCCACTTGCTCAACATCTCATCCACCAACTTAAATATTCACTGCCTCCCCCACAGCCTCTACAAGATGCACTGAAGTAACTCATCAAGTTCCTTCAAAAGCACCATCCAAACCCATGACTTCGGGAAAGGACAGCAGATGTATGGAAACACCACCACCTTGCAAGCGTTACACAATCCTGACTTGGAAGTGTATCTCAGTCCCTTTACCGTTGCTGGATCAAAATCCTGGAACTCCTTTCCAAAAGGCACTGTTCGTGTACCTGCAGCGGATTGACTGCAACGTTTCAGGAAGGCAGTTCACCACCACCTTCTCAAGGGAAATTAGGATAGACAACGAACGTTGTCCTGGCCAAGGATTTAAAAACACAATGGGCAGCATTTGGAGGTAGCTTTCTGCCAGCACTGCCTCAGAGTGTGGACAGTAAGAAGTCTCACAACACCAGGTTAAAGTCCAACAGGTTTATTTAACCTGGTGTTGTGAGACTTCTTACTGTGCTAACCCCAGTCCAACGCCGGCATCTCCACATCAGAGTGTGGAGCCAGTCCACTGAAGGAGCTCGTCTCCATCAGACAGGAGCAGCCCGTGGCCCCGCCCCCCTCAGGCTCTCTCCGGGGCCCCGCCCTCCACTGTTCTCTCTCTGCTTTGGTTGGTCCGCGCTCTTGGGTCCGGCGCGGCAAAGCGGGGCCAGGCGAGTGGCGATTGGCCGAGGCGCCTGTCGATCAGCGCCAGCTGGCGCGTTGCTACAATGGATTGGATAGTTGGCCGGCGGCTGTGGGACATGTCAATGGGTCTCGCGCCCCCCCTCCCCGGGCCAGCTGTCAGGCCGGGCTGATTGAGAGGTAAGGTGATAGTCGGAGAGAGACGGAGAGTTGGGGACACACAGGCAGGTACGGGAGGCTCGGGGAGATTGCGTTACATGTTCAGAGTGCAGCAATGTGCTCTTACACTGCTGCTGAACCCGAGCTCGGTGCTGTGCCGGAGCCGATGAAGGCTTTTAACAATACTACCCCGGAGCTGGGCATGACAATAATTCATTCTCAGCAGCCGCCGGAATGACAGCTCCACATCTGAACTGTTTAAAGATTTCCAATGGTGCTTAAAGCACCGACTCCAACAGGACATGTTATTGACGGTGCGGCGTGAGCACATCTGTCGGAAAAGGGGTTTCCAGCTCTTTCATAATAACTAGTTTCATATTTTTTCTCTATTTTCCGGGATAAAGCTGGAACAGTTGATTTTTTGTTGGGGGGTAGAATCAATCTATAGGAAATCAATCTGGAATGAAGTGTGAAATACAGTCACTGGTGAAGCAGTTTACATGGATGATTTGTTATTTTTTAATCATGGTCAGTTTCTGCTTAAACCTTGTTTGTGGAAATCTCTTATCTCTTGTATGGGTCTCGCTGTTTCGATATTGGCAGATAGGAAACAGTGCACCAAGAATAACACAAAACGCGTGCCACTGGAGGCTGATCATTTGTTATCGCTCTGAAAAGGGTCTGCGATAGTCATGTTTCCATTGAAGCGATGTCATTTTACTGCTCGGTGCAAGGTTGCACTTACCGTCTACTTTGCATTTTCTCTAGGATGAGAGGAGACGATCCGTTCGCAGGGATGAGGAACCTGAAACATTTCAGCGACAGAGCTGCGGCCGGCGATTTTTTGCTCCTTCGAGCGGCGGACATTCGCGATCCCAATGAACACATCCTGTCGCAGGAAGACTTCGATGAGATAACGGATTTCAACGACCTCCCGACCTCACTCTTTGCCTGCAACGTACATCAGTCTGTTTTTGAAGACGAGCAAGGAAGGGTATGTGTGGGCCATTAGTAACAAGGATGCGGTTGGATGTGAAATCTTGGAAAAGTGGACCAATGTGCCCTGGTGCCGTTTATGTTAATTGCTTTAAATGCGTCAGATTATCTCGGATAAAGCATTCAGGGCAGAGGAAACAGAAAAGATGTGTTAGTAAATGCCTATTAGAGGTAATGGGAATCATAACACAAATGAAGATTTTCTGGAGTCAGGAGATTTGACATAAGCCCCCAATCTTCCAACAGGACCTGGGCAATGTGTCTTTCTAGCCTTCTATTAGTGATGACTGCTGCATGATGCAAGTGGCTGTTGATCTGGTTAGAGCGGTTTGAGTGTGGAACTTATTACCACATGGTGTAATTGAGGCGAATGGTATGGATGTATTTGAGGGAAACATAGATAAGTACAGAGAAGAAACGATTAGAAGGATATGCACATAGGGCTGGATGAGGTAGGGTAGGAGGAGGTTGGTGTGGAGGATATACACCATCATGGACCAGTTGGCTGACTGGCCTCTTTCTGTTGTAAATTCTTCAGGATTCATGTTTAGCTATTTGAAAGTTTGAATTTTCAGTCTTCGCTTCATCACAATAAGGTTCCCACCCCGTCGCCCCGCATGTTTAGCAAAGGAGAACACAATGTTGAATGTTCTGATCATAGTACTGCTCACCAATCAAGGCTGATTTATAGCAAATATGTGATAATGCTCTGAAACAATTGAATGATCCCACTAATCTATAAGGGCACTATGCCAATGTAGTATGCCAGGCAACATCAACTTCCAACCCAGTCATTCAAAATGGAAAAAACCTGAGTCTTTTTTAGTATTACAAAAATTATTTCTAAAAATGCAGTGATTTTAGCTTCAAGAAAATGCTTCTATTTTGTCTCCCCCACTGTGATTTTTGGCACTTTTATTTTACGGAACGCTGATCTTACAGTTATAACATAGTGATATGTTCCTCCAAGTGACAAACATATAGCACAACCAGGCAAAGTACAGTACAAAGCACATGTAAACATCATACTATTTTTAGCACATTGAAGAAAACTACTGACCCTGTGCTATTTTTGGATGTGATGCAAAATCGCTACTGTAGTTCTCCAAGGGTCACTGTCCAACAATCTGACAGATAGAAAGTTCTGTGTAGAGTTTAATTGAAGAACTTTGTTTCTACGGTGTGACACCTTGGTGCAGCTTTGAAGATGTACAAGTCAATTGGGCATATCTCATTGCACAAAATGGAAACATATTGCAATATATAAAAACTTACACTAACCACACAAAGGTCTGTTAATTGAATATATATTTTACTGTTTATATCAAAACAATTTAAAAGTCAATAATAGCTAACTGTAATGTGATTGGATTTATTTTCATTTTCTCCTGAATTCTTTGCCCTATTGAAATTCATACCCAAATATGGATTAAAGCTCTAAATGTAAGGCTCCCAAACTCCCAAAAATAAAGTAATCTATTTTTATTCACGGGTCTAGTGAACATTTTTAGCTCCCAAGTGAACAGTACGTGAAATATGTAAAAAATTTTGATTCAAATGAGTTCCAGATTTTGGGAAAGCAGTGTGGGCCCTGTGAATTCCAGGATGAGTAACATTTACAGTGCTGTTTTTACTAGAATTCACAAAAATGTCATAGCAGTATTTTTACATTAGTATAGTCCTTGGTACAATGAGAGGTGAGCTGAATTTCCCATTGCAGTTAAATGTAAATCCTCAACTTTAGTTTAGACATGAAAGCTTTTACCAGCTCCTTAGCTGACAATAAACTCTAAGATTCTAACACTTCTTAAAATGAACCCTCTAAAATTAAATGAATTGCGTGGTCAACATTTAAGTGTAAAGCATTTCTTTTGGAAAATATCGGGAGTAATGTGTTCAAATGACGTTCCCACTACATGAGTGAAACTTGTGCTGTTTACAACTTTTATCTTAACTCCCAAGGCTAAACTATATATTCTGAATTACTCCCTGCTATGCCTTGTCGCAGTACAATTTGACTGGGTATTGCTGCTTTTGTACTGAAGTGCTTTCCAAGTCTTTGTTGTTTAATGTTGTTCATGAGTGAAGATGAATGTTTACTATTGCATCATTATTACAGGTTTAGCGAGGAATAATATTGAAACATTTTATGTCTGGCATGTAATTTTCTCTTTTTGCAAACCTTGATATAAATAGAAAATTGAGTGGATAAGAATGCAATATAATTCAGTATCATAATTTTCCAAATGTAATACATGCACAAACACTCTACATACTCCAAGCTTCATGAACAAAATAATCAAATTTGCCTTATACCATCTATAATGCCCATCCATCATTGGAATAGTCGACACAGACTAAATTGGGTCAATAAAGTACATTTGCCCAGCCTTCGTAGGCGTCCATTCAAGTACACTTGGAATTGGAGCCAATCAGGACCAATCAGTTTCTTCTCAGGACCAAATGCAATCATCTGCAAAATGAAGCACCTGTCAAGCAAATTAATCTCACTGAGTTTGCTTACTGATTATTACTTTTGTCAATAAAGCTATTCACCATGGTGGGCCATTTTGCACTAATGTTTTGAATTTAAAATGTTAATGCGCAGATCTTGCCATTATTCCTGGGGGCATGACAGGGCAGTTGCGAGAGATGAACATTAGCTGCAATCAACCATTTAAACATTAGATGCACATAAAATGGAATGAGGAACTCTACCCTGGAACGCATGCTTTACACCAGCTTGTAACCAGAAGAAATTAAATGTCTTATTCATTGACCAATGGACCAAAGAAGGCTGCCTGGAATGCAATTGATCCATCCCTGATACAGTGTGACATTTAGAAATGTTGTTTCACAAATGCCATGGATGGTTCAGAAGACAACATTCTTTGGTATGACAATGCCACTGTCATGGTTAATGAAGGGAAGACAATATCTGTGGTGATGCCATTTAATAGGAACTGTGTACATTGAAGACAGCAATTCAGACACAGTATCTCAAGATTTTACAAACAATGATTTGTAGCTTTGAATATATTAAACATGAGCATTTCTAAGTGTGCTTCTATACATGTAAATAAATGTGGAAAAAACTCCAGATTAGCTTCTTGTCCCTTTCAAAATTAAGTTTATAAATGCCAAAAATTAATAAAAACAGGAGTCAATTCTCATTTCTGCCTTAGCAACAGGAAGAATTTTTAAAAATACCATCAACACACAACATTTCGAGTAGGTTCGCATTATCATTCAGAAAAGGTGGTCTATACCAGCTGCAAAAGAACTCATTTTGATGTTTTACTATGTATAACATGCATCCTAGCTCCTAGGATGCATATTATACATAGTATAATAAAAATGCATATTATACTCGGAAAATTATGTTGCTGTTTTAGAACTCTTAGCAAATCCATTTTCGGAAATATACTTCAATTAATGAATATTGATCTCACAATGCTCATGATTTTCTGAAAACATGCTTTAAACTGGATTTGACAGTCAATACAAATTAAAAGATAATGAGTTCAGAGAATTAGAACACTTCTTATTAGCCTACTTATTAAAGCTTAAGTTTTCAAAATACTTGAAAAGATCTTGTAATTCACCAAAATAGATTTGTATTTTCTCTTGAGTGTGAAAATTTCTATCAGTGGTAAATATAATACTAATGGTGATGGTAGCTAAGGCACTTTGGCATTTTTAAAATATCTCTAACTGACTTCTGCAGCCATCATACCTCTCAGCCAGCACCAGCAGCGTGGAAAAGTTGCATCTCCACATCAGTTTCATGTTGATCTGAAACCATACTGAGCAGAATCTCAGTCATTTCTGATGGGACAAGAGCCATTTATAAAATATGTGTATGAGTAGAAGTACTTTGGAAAAACACCAAATTAAATTGCATGCAAGTATGTGTTTTGTACCTTTTGGTTGGTCTCTCTTGTTTTCCTCGTATTAAAATAGGATACGGGGTGGTGGTGATTAATTCTATTTATCAATTTCCAGCTCCAAAATTTAGATAGGGAATGCTTATTTGGTGAAGAATGGTGGAGTTAATTCAAAGTTTATGTGGGTGGTCATTCCAGACCACGTACCAAACCCCAGAGATGGGATCGTTTCCATTGAAAGTTATGATTAGGACAAAAAAATTTAGGAGCCTGGGTCTGTAATGGTCTCTGTGCTCATTTCATACAACTGCCAGGGTCCAATTTTAATAAAGGACCTGAATTTAGCAGTGACTCAAACTCCAGTGTCTATCAGCATTTCTGAATTGAGTATCACAATGTCTGTTTTATAAAACAAGAATACGATGGCAAATTAAGACTCATACAAGTTATGTCTTTAACTTATTGCAACATAATAATTGCCCACTCTAAAATAAATGTAAAACCTTTTACTTTAGCATAGTTAGACAAAAATGACTACCTGGATTAATGTATTTGAAATAATCCTGTTCAGCACTATGTTAAATGATAACTCTAAGCCACTGTAATTGTAGATATATTAATATAACATCTCTACATTCATATGAAGCATAGCGCTTCATTCTGGAAGCCTTTGACCTAGAGAACAGAAAAATGTTTATGTTCTTAATTATTGAAATTTACAGAATCACACAGTGCAGAAGAGGCCCTTCGGCCCATCGAGTCTGCACCGACACACGAGAAACAACTGAGGGTGAATTTTCCCATTCTGCCTGCCACGGGAATGGGAGCAGGTGAGGGGCTGACCATGGAAAGGTCTATTGACTTCAGGTGGGATTTTCTGGTTTTGGGGTGAGCGCGGCCAGAAAATCCCGCCCCTGATCTACTTACCTAATTCCATTTACCAGCACTTGGCCCATCACCTTGTACGTTATGACATGCCAAGTGCTCATCCAGGTACTTTTTAAGGGACGTGAGGCAACTCACCAAACCACTCTCCCAGACAGCTCATTCCAAATCATCACCACATTTTCCTCACATCCTCCCAAAATCTCCTGCCCCTCATCTTGAACATATGTGCCCTTGTGACTGACCCTTCAACAAAGGGGGACAGCTGCTCTTATCCACTTTGTCCATGCCCTCATAATCTTGTACACCTCGATCAGGTTGCCCTTCAGTCTTTCCTGCTCCAGTGAAAACAACCCAAGCCTATTCAATCTTTCTTCATAACTTAAGTGTTCCATCCCAGGCAGCATCCTGGTGAATCTCCTCAGCACCCACTCCAGTGTAATCACATCCTTCTGAAAATATGGCTGTGGCCTCACTAAAGTTCTGTACAACTCCAGCATGATTCCCCTGCTTTTGTAATCTATGCTTTGATTGGGCACAGGTGTTGGCACCCTGCAGGCTTCTGGCAAAAGTCCACGTATCTTTAATGGTTTCAGGGCAACAGTGCTGTTGGCCCACATAGATTACAATGGGAAAGTTCACCATAGATCATAGCACAGACTGTACTCAACCTTTACGACTTTGCAACTCATAGTCCATTGCTATTAGAGACTGCTTAAGTTCAGGTCATTTTATTTCAAACACAATCTGATTTAGGTACAGTAGTAATCAACTAACATGCCCTTCTGTCTTCAGAAATCTATGGACGACCACGTCAAGGTCCCTTTGTTTCACAGAACTTCTTAGTGTCATGCCATTCATTGATACTGCCTTGTCAAATTACTCCTTCCATGGTGTATCACCTCACACTTTTCAGGTTTAAGTTCCATCTGCCACTTATCTGCTCATTCTACCATCCCTTCTATATCTTCCTGTAGCCCAAGACACTCAGTCTCACTGTTAACCACCTAATCTTTGTGTCATCTACAAACTTACTAATCCTACCCCCCCCCACATTGCCATCTATGTCATTTATGTAAATGACGAATAATAGAGGACCCATCACAGATCCCTGTTGTATACCGCTGGACACTGGTTTCCAGTCATTAACAGTAAGAAGTTTAACAACACCAGGTTAAAGTCCAACAGGTTTGTTGGACTTTAACCTGGTGTTGTTAAACTTCTTACTGTGTTTACCCCAGTCCAACTCCGGCATCTCCACATCATTCCAGTCATTAAAGCAGACTTCAGTCATTACCCTCTGCCTCCTACAACTGAGCCAATTGCTTTACATTTTCTTGCACGAGTGTATTTGAAAAATACATCAGGTTGAGTCTCAGAGAAGTATTAAGATGTGAGTGAAGATTTCGATGCTAACATTTCTTCTGCTGTACAAAGATCTACTATGCATAACAGGTCCATTTATTTTTAGAAATTCCAATGCCCATTTTTATTTGAAAAACTCAGGGATAATCTAAATCTAACCCACCCAGCAGGAAACAGTGTTTTTTGGTTGGCTGCCTGTTTTGCACCATACATGGAGAACAAAATCAGGTGCTAAGTAAAATGGGTGCTTGACCCAAACTCACCCATTTTACTCCCAGCAGGAAAGTTTAACATTGTTCTTGTTTGTGTCAAGATTAGTAGAACTTTTCCAGATTTATGAAAAGAGCTTAGATTTTCAAAGTAAATTTATAATAATCTTTGGGAACTTTCCTTTAATCTGTAAATCATGTATCCAAATTAAAGTTCAAATGTGGCTCATTATTGATTTAGTTAGATTTAAAAAGCACCAAAGTTAGAAACAAGTCGACTCTAATATAATTTCAGTATAATTGACATATCAGGAACGTGGTTTGTGTAGCCTTGGGCACAGGTGTTGGCAGCCTGCAGGCTTCTGGCAAAAGTCCACGTATCTTTAATGGTTTCAGGGCAACAGTGCTGTTGGCCCACATAGATTACAATGGGAAAGTTCACCATAGATCATAGCACAGACTGTACTCAACCTTTACGACTTTGCAACTCATAGTCCATTGCTATTAGAGACTGCTTAAGTTCAGGTCATTTTATTTCAAACACAATCTGATTTAGGTACAGTAGTAATCATGCTCAAAGTACTGTTTGTACACACAGCACCTTTATCTTGATATGTGTCAAATTGTCTCTGATTTCAAGTCTGCGCATGAGTCATGGTGTACTGATTTCATTCCAATTATGATGAAAAGTGGGAGATTTCTCTGTATTTCTCGGTATACTGTACTCGTTGGATACGATTAATTCTATGCATAACAGTAGGATATCATGAGAATACCGGTCTTCAAATGGCCTTCACCAGGGAGGAATGTGTTCTAATATGGAGCACTCATTATTTAGCAGCGAATTACATATAGAGAGGTAATGTCTTCATTCGAAAACAAAAGTTTGTTGGTGTAACTTCCCGATTTTCCACCATACAATGCAATCAGTTAACTTATAGCAAAATGTGTAGTTGCATTATTTTTGCACTATGATCAAGAAAAACAGTGATACATTACTCTTTTCAAAACTAAAGTTAAAATGTCAATTAAACACTCTCTTATGAAAACTGTTTTTTTAAACAAAGGTTTTCGGTGATGGTATAATTTTTAAAAATCATATTCTATTCATTGGATACTTTTTTTGGCTCACCTAATGTAGGCACCATACTGTGGTACCAGATGAAACAATATCATTAGCCTATGGAAAAGATTTCCTCTGTGCACTAGGTGAAATCGTAAATGCATTCTTTCTATATGGATTTATGATTTTAAAACAACTGATGCACAGAAGACATCTTCATTGTCTTGAATTTCATTGCTGCCTGCGGCTCAAACCACCCTTGTTATTTGAAGAAATGTCAGTTTTGTAGCTTTCGTCTGCACAAAATGTTTTTGTTGGGTGATATACAGACTGCCAGTGAAGCCTGTAGTTGTATTTCCACCCCCATATCTTGTGGAGGCAGAATGGAATACTATAATTCCCATGGATCGAAATCAAGAGAGAACATCACAGCAATATGTAAAACAAATTATCTGACGGCTACGGATGACTGATTACTTGAAATGTGAAATTTCAAATTCAGAAACAAAATTCTCCTAAATTATTTTAATCAATTAATAGTAATTAAGGAAAACATCATGGGAGTCCAAAGGTCAGAATTCTCAAAGTTTAGAACTTCCCAAGATGCATGGTCTTGACTCCTCCTATCAGAGGTTTTATTATTTTCATGCTGCAAAGAAAGAAAGATAAACTTGAATTTATGTAGCACCTTTTATGACCTCTGGATATTCTAAAGTGTTTTGTAACCAAATTAAGTATTTTTCTGGTTGCTGTTCTAATATAGGGAACGTGGCAACCTATTTGTCTGCAACAAGCACCCATGAACAGCAGTGTGATAATGACAAGGTAATCTGTTTCAGAGGTGTTTATCGAGGGATAAATATTGACCTGACACCTGCTGTCCTTTGGAATAGTGCTTTTACATCTACCTGCATGGGCAAATGAGACATCAGCTTAATGACACATCCGATAGGTCACACCTTGAACAGTTCAACACTCCCCCCCCTTGGAACATCTGCCTAGATTTTTGAGCTCAGGTCTCTGGAGTGCAACTTGAATTCACAACTTTCCATATCAGAGGCAAGAGTGCTCCCAATTGATCCTTAGGTGACAGTTGATAACATGAAAAAATTCTTCCATTACCCAGAACTATCATTTTGGAAATCACCTCAAGAATATCTGTAAGCAGTCATCTTTTTAAATGAAATTTTTTTTTTTTTACTCATTTTTGTTCCATTTTAAGTTATTGCTCTTTTCTAACACGAAGATCTCCAGAAGGCATTTGATAAGGTGCCACTTCAAAAGTTATTATGGAAAATAAAAACTCATGGTGCATGGGGTAAAATATTAGCATGTTCGAAGCCTAGCTGCTGGCACAAAACAGAGTGTGCATAAATAGGTCTTTTTTCTGATGGGTAGATGTGACAAGTGGCATCCCACAGGGTTCTGTGCTGTGGTCTCAACTTTTTACACTTTATATCAATTACTTAGAAGAGGGGTGTGAAGGCATGGCCATTAAATTTGCATATGACACAAAGATAGGTAGGAAATTATGTTGTGAAGGGGACATCAGAAAGTTGCAGACAGATATACATAGATTGAATGAGTGGGCAAAGATCTGGCAGATGGAGTGTAATGTGGGAAAATGTGAAATTGTTCACTTTGGCAGGATGAATGAAAAAAAACAGGGCATTACTTAAACAGAGAACAGCTGCAGAATTCTGAGATGCAGAGGCATCTAGGTGTTCGAGTGAATGAGTTGCAAAAAGTTAGTATACAGGTGCAGCAAGTAATTAGGAATGGAATTCTATCCTGTACTATGCAAAAGGAATTGAAATATAAGTAAGGACATTATGCTTCAGTTAGACAGGTCATTGGTGAGACCGCATTTTGAATATTGTCATCCTGAAAATTCAGGCCACAAGTGCTCAGCATCCATCATCCGGAGAGTCAGTGGGGAATGCATTCACCCCCTCCCCCCGACTCAGACAAGCCTGCTGTCATTTCGCACTCAAGTGAGTGTTGATTGATAGCAGGCAGGACTTCCACCCACACTTGAAAGGAAGTCTTGGGGAGCTGCTGTCCAATTAGATTAGCTGACAGCTCTCCAGCCCATCCAGGCACAGCACTGCAGTGGCCGAAAGAGACACTGCAGCACTGTACCCGAGACAAGGTCCCAGGAACCACAGTGCTGTTAAGTATCAGGGTCCTGGGGGTGGGAGGGTTGGGGATAATGCCTGGGGATAGGCCAGGGGTGGTGGATGGGAAGACCTGAGGTCTCTGGTCTATGAGGGGAGGGTACCCCTATTCTGAAGGCGCCTTCTGATGGAAGCGACCCCATGCTCCCGCATCCCCCTTTCTTGCCCATGTTTGCAAGCGAGAACTTTTTCTATTACCCACCCTCAGAGAGCTGCTGTCTGCCAGCCTAAAAATTAAGGCTAGGTGTAAAACGACCCACAAGGAGCCATTAAATGGCTACTTACTGATCTTAATTGGGGCACGTGCAGACTTCCCATCCGAGACCCTGTCTGCCACACCTTAAAATTGTGTCTGGATTGGGGCGGGCAGGATCCTGAGGGATGGTTTGTGTGTAAAATTCTGGTTTGTCTACAGTCTTGGTATCCTTATGTAATGAAGGATGTAAGTATGTTGGAGGTGGGTTCAGAGGAGGCTTACCACATTGATGTCTAGAATGCCTTTTGAAGAAAGGTTAGACAGACGGGGCTTGTTTTCACTGGAGTTTAGAAGAGTGAAGGGTGACTTAATTTAAGTATATAAGATCCTGAATGATCTTGATAAGATGGATATACAAAAGGTGTTTCCTCTAGTGGTAAAGTCCAAAACTAGGGGGCACAAATTAGGGGTCATCCTTATAGGACAGAAATTTGGAGAAGTTTTTTCTGAGGGTTGTGTGACTTTGGAACTTTCTGCCTCAGAAGGCACTGAATATTTTTAAGGTGGAAGTAGATAGTTTCTTGTTGGGCATGAGTTCAAATGTTGTCAAGGGGTAGATGGGGATGTAGAACTTGAAATGCAAACTGATCAGTCATGATCTCATTGCGGCGGCACAGTGGTCAGCACTGCTGCCTCACAGCTCCAGGGACCTGGGTTCAATTCCAGCCTTGGTTACTGTCTGTGTGGAGTTAGCACATTCTCCTCGGGTTTACCTGTGGTTCCTCTGTGTGCTCTGGTTTCCTCCCACAATCCCAGGATGTGCAGGTTAGGTGGATTGCCTATGCTAAATTGCCCCTTAGTGTCTTAAGATGCGTAGGTAAGATGGATTAGTCATGGAAAATATGTGGAATCACAGGATAGGGTGGAGGAGAGGGCCTAGGTAAGATACTCTGTCAAGGAGTTGGTGCAGACTCGATGGGCTGAATGGTTTCTTCTGCACTGTAGGGATTCTATGATTCAATGATTGAATGGCTTGAGGGGCCAAATGGTTGACTTCTGCTCCATTTCATATGTTCAAAATACTTTGAATATAACTCAGTTCTTCATTCCTGATGAATATTTTTACCATATTCAATCCCCAAAACCACCAGCAGTGCCTAACAAGAGCAGTATGTATTTGTTGCCGCCTCAGTGAATATTTAAATTGAACAGTGGTGTACTTTTGATACGATCCACCAGTCACCAAATGTACGGCATATGTACCTTGCATTGCACTGGCGCTGAAATCCACATTAATCAAAACTTCGACAAAAGCTTCAACAGCATGGCCGGAATTTTACCGGAGCGGATGAGACTTGCAGAACGGAAATCTCTGTTGGCCTCGGGCAGGATTTTACGATCTCGTCCGAGCGAGGTTGTAAAATCCCACCCCATGCCTCTTTTTTCAGCCAAGTTTTTAGTCAAGTTAACATGTTTGAGTACTTTGAGTTGGAGCTTAAAGTTGTATTTTCACTTAAGCACCGGCCTTAGCACAGACATTTTGAGTTATTGTATTTCAACTCCTCATCTGCTGTTTTTCATCTCCCTTTAGGTCCTATGACCACAGATTTATACACCTCAAAGTTACAATCTGAATTTAGAAATTCCTATTTGTGATGTAGGTTTGTTTTTCTATTCCCTTGTTTTGTTCCTCTTTTTATGGACTACAAATTATGCACTCTGAGGCGAGGCTATTTTCATTGAGGTGGATTTGTTGTGGGATACACCCAGTCCTTTACAGAGCAATTATTTTTTCCTAAAATAGGTGCCGTCTGTGTTTTGTGTTTGGTGAATGAGCCCTATTCTGTGTTAAATGTGGTGGAATAATGCTATTTAAAGTGTCTCTGCTCTATAATCATATAGGTTTGAAGGTCATATTTCCAAAATATGGTTATATAATTGATCTTTAAAAGAGGGGCTGACTTCATAGACAGGAAGAGAGAAGAGCCCACATCAAAATGTTTTTGTAGCATGATTATTTTTGTGAATGAACAACATGAGTTTATGTTATTACGTATCACATGTATTAAGAAGAATACAGAAAACATTTCACTTTTACACGAAGACTATCTTTTTAAGGTGGTTTCAATTTTTTACTTAATATAAATAGCATTATCACATAGAGACCATCAGTGGCGCCAATCATGATAGTGAGAATTTTGCAATCCATTTTCCTGGCCACATGACTGACTGGTCAGTAAAGGAGCTAGCAGCAAATATATTATTGTGGTTAAAAAAAATAGGCAGAATTACATTTGAATAGCACCTTTCACAACTATAGGGTATCCCAAAGCACGTTACAGCCAGTGAAGCACATTTAAAATGTATCCACTAGTCTAACAAAACACTGCAAAGACCCACAAATACAAGTATGACAACTTCTTCTTTATGTTATAGATTGAGGGATAAATATTGGCCAGGACACTGGGGATAACTTCCCTGCTCCTCTTCAAAATATTAGAATCATAGAACCAGAGAGTCCTTTCAGTGTAGAAAGAGGCCATTTGGCCCATCAAGTCTGTACTGACTCTCCGAAAGAGCTTCCTATCTAGGCCCACCCCTCTCCCCCATCCTATCCCTTTAACTTTGTGCATTTACTATGGCTAATCCACCTAATCTACATGCCTTTGGACTGGTGGTCGCCAATCCTTGCAATTACTACAAGTAGTGTATGGAATGAATCAGTGTTATTGCCATGGGATCCTTTATATCCACTTGAGAGGGCAGACAAAGTCTTGATTTAATATCTCATTCAAAAGATGGCACCTCTGGAGCACTCTCTCAGTACTGCGCTGAAGTGATGGCTTAGATTTTTGTGCTCAATTCTCTGAAGTGGGACTTGGACCCACAACCTTCTAATTTAGAGGTGAGAATGCTACAAACTGAGACAAAACTGACACAGCTGATTGATAGCATTAGTCTTGTCCAAGAACAAGAACCTGCAGGTAGTCGATGTAGATATTAATTTCATCATTTTTTACAGGCTTGAAACTAAGGAGATTGGTACAGAACAAAAAAGATTACATATTCTATCCTTTGTAACAGAGAGAAGATGTCTAATTATGATGTTGGTTTGTCCCAGAGAGGTTACCACTCATCTGAATGGTTCAATCAAACTGGGGAAAAAGATACAAAAGTCTGAGAACACGTACCAACTGACTCAAAAACAGCTTCATCCCTGCTGCTATCAGACTTTTGAATAGTCCTATCATATATTAGATGACCTTTCTCTTCCTCCTATCTGTAACTGCAGCACTACATTCTGCACCCTATCCTTTCCTTTTCCCCATGTACTCTATGAACAGTATGTTTTGTCTGTATAGCTCATAAGAAGCAATATTTTTCACTGTATCCCAACACATGACAATAATAAATCAAATGAAGGTGTAGCTATGAATTATTAACCTCAGTAGTTAATTATTTTGGATTTCATCATCATGGTGATGCCTGTTTCCAAGCTTAGTACAGCAACTTGGATTGAGAGAACTTAGATACTTTGCACACTCCTGGATTTTCCTGTACTCAAACAGCAGCCGCAAACTCTTTGTTTTTATACTTTGTTCTGATTGACTACTAGAAACAAATTACAATCTCTTTTGGAAAAGCAGATTCTTCCCAGACGGTAAAACTTGAATATTTTGCAACTATTTGGAAAGTTATATTTTATTATAAAAATTTACACATTTTGTTGGCTCCTTTCAAATGAGATGTTAAACCAAGGCACTGTCTTGACTTATCGGGTAAATGTAAAGGATCTAAAGGGCACTATCTCCTAGAAGCACAAGGGAGTTCTTCCTATTGTTCGGACCAATATTTATCCCTCAAAGAACATCATCAAGTAGATTATCTGGTCATTATCACATTCCTGTTTATGGGACCTTGCTGTGCTCAGTTTGAATGTCGTGTTTTCCTACATTAGAGCAGTGACTACCCTTTGTTGGTTATAAAGCATTTTGAGATGTCCTTAGGCGAGGGAAGAAGTTTTATAAATGCAATTCTTCTTTTCCCTTGGTATTATAAACTGTTAAGAGCTACATAGCTCTAAAGGGACATCTGCACATTTTTTTTGGGAGTCTTGGCATAAGTTTCCTAACTTGATGGATCTGTTCTGAGATGTAATTAAAATTGAGTGAACTACTGCAACTCAATGTTTTGATAGTTTGTTTAAAAAGTTATTTTTTAAAAATATAAATCATTTTCTTGAGTACCACCATGATCTATGTTGCAAACGCTTCATTGTACTTCTTTTACAAATCTTGTTAAATGGCATGCAAATGGCATAGCACACCTGGCAAATTGATAATTCCTAGCCTGACCACTACAGTAATGTAGTAACTGGCTCCTTTAAGGGGTGGATAGCGGGAGGATCATTGGATCATGTGATCCAATCAGCCAATGGGAAGGAGCGTGGGGATATTAGTGCAGAACATGGGCTTTTGCAGCTAGAATAGATGCTAGAAGTGTTAACATCATGAAAGTACTTTGTATATATTTACCTACTTTCAAATAAACCATTATAATTTGTTACGCTAACTGGTGGTTGCCAATCCTTGCAATTACTAGAGGTATTGTATGAAATGAATCAGTGTTATTGTGGGACAATTTGTGATGATCGCTTATGACAAACTAATAGCTTCTATAAAGCTGTTTCATTTGTGTGCTGAAGCCACAATATATATCCTTTATAAAAAATTAGGCATTGTACTCTGTAAATTATGGCATCTCTAGAACTGCTGAGCATAATTACATTAGAAACTAATACTAAATGCCAGAGCAGTCAGATGGAGGGGAAAGATTCAGCAACTTGCAATACATTGTTGATTAGTAATTAATAATGTTTAGAATAGACTATTGCTTAATCATACCATGTCTGAATTCATTTTCAACAAGATGGGCCAGGCAAAGATTTCACATGGCTACTTCAAAAAAGAAAATTTCTGCAAACACTGGATTGTATTTCATTGTTGGTTATGGTTCCAGCCTGTTAAATACTAATAATACCTGCTAATATTTTTTCATTTAACGGATCATCCTTTTGCACCAAAATTTGTTTCATACTTCCTATTTTGCGACGGCCCCCCCGCCCATCCCTTTTGGGTGGAGTTGCTTCATAGTGTTGCTTGTCCATTGAGTGATCTAAAGCTGACCAAGTGAATGATCCAGTTAGAGTTGAAGAGCTAATGTTAAATTCTGTCAACAGTAGCAAAAGACAAACAACGAGAAAAATTATTTTGTGGTAGTTTAATATTACTGTAATTGTTTATCCCCCGTTTCACCCTGAATCTTGCTGTTAGCACACCACTGCATTTTTCTCACTTACTACTATTATGCATGCACCCAAAGGCATAGATAATTACTTAGGTTAAGAGGAAAACAGCTAATAGAATCACAAATACAGTAAAGCAAATGATGCAAGAAGCAAATTCAGCATTTAGAGATTAGTTCACAAAATCAAAAAAGATGTACCTGGAGAATTCTGGCAGCATGCCCTGTCATTGCATAGGTCTCAACGATATGCTGGTGACGGTGGTGGTAATTAAAACTTTGGCTGTAGAGTTAACCTGGAACAAGGCATGAGGTCATTAAAATGTTGTATTGGATCAAGCATGGACTAAACAAGTCTATCTGTATCAATCGGTTCCTTATTATACAAATAAACTAATGTATATTAGATAATTATTTTGTAATCTGTGTAAAGGGCTATCCCAAGTATTGAGTTGATTGCAGTTACTAGTCCATTTCTGCATCTTTAGATCTTTACTGGAGCCTGTTGTGGGTTCTTTTTCAGAGGCTAAGTATTGAACTTAACTTTAGCTAATACAAAGACTCGTGACGTCAGTATCCTGTATTTTTATTTGACCAATGATCGCTGGGAGAGATAGCATTGGGTAGTGGAACACCTCTCTGATGAGAAGGCCCTGAGCATTCTAATACCACTGAGGTTACAATACATCATTTATACATTTTCAAATTTGCTTTCCTTGCCTTCCCATTAGTTATGAATCAGTCATCATTAGTACAAATCAATCATTGTTAACAGTTGCCATATACTTTAGCGAATTACGTTCTACCCGCTGATATCATGGAATTTCATTGGTCCGTAGAATCTGGATACTGCTTCCCCCTGTTGCTTAGCAACCCCTGACGCTTAACTATAGAGTTCAAAATGTACTGTTCTCACCAACTCTCAATCACAGCAGTGGTCGAGTCAGACAGTTGATATTCCCATGACTGAGAAGCACTGTCTTATCAGTACAAATTGAACAGCTCTATTCATACTATGGCTTTGGGAACCCATACAGTCCATAACTTTTGCTGATAAAAATATATACGTTCTGTGGTTTCATTGTTCCATAGAATGTGGTTCGTCTCACTCAGTCTTCATCCCACCATGGTGTGTAGCAGCTTGCCTTTGGCTAAAGTGTACAGATTGCTTTAAAAATACGTTTTAAAATCTAAAACACATTTTAAAATCAGAAATACTTGTGTAAATTTCTTATTGTGATTATATGTGTCTTTATGCAGACTGTGCCCCATAAGTCTTGGATCTGGAGTCATTTCACTTAGTGCTAGTAGTTTTATCAGTGTCTTAAATTCCTGATTATTTGAGATTTCTATAACAGAGCCTAATGACCTGTTTATATTAGTGCAGCACTTCAAGCACATTTGTAATATTGCGTGCTGTTGCTTTTTATTGCATGGTACTCAGACCTGGTCTGGTCTACAAATGGCTACAATCCCACACAATGAGTTGGATTTTACAGCATATTGTATTCCCTGCCCCTTGACCTTTCAGCCAGTCATCATTCCACCCAGCTGCCCCACAGCAATATTACTCTGGGAGCAGCCTTCGTTGTTTCAAAGTAGGACTTCTGCCTTCATCTGGGGAGCAGTCCCGCCCTAGAGAGCTGCAAGCCAATCTGATTGGTCAGGAGCTCTGTAGCCCCAGCAGTGACGGGCTTAAACAGTAACCCCTGCTGGGACTACTTTGTAAAAGCCAAATGTCTATGAGTGAATACATATATATGCTGTAGAAATTTCATTTATGAAGCATTACAACTGTGAACATGTCTATCTTTGAATAATGTGAATTAATAACCTGAATTTGGTAATATGCATTACTGTAAAGCAGCATTGAGGAATTTTGTGGTACTTCTAAACTGATTGCTTGCTGTGCTGTATGCCTTTGACGTTAATTTTAAAACATACTTTTCACATGTTAACATGCAATGCAAAAGGTAAATTAAAAATAGTGCATTAATCTGTGACACAATTGGCCGGCTGCATACCTCCATCATTAAGTTTGCTTTTGTGCTGATCTTTTGATGGTCACACTGGATGGGTACCACTATTGTAGGCTCTACATGTATCAGCACCCATCCCCTTCCCCAAGATTTGTTGTGAGATCATAGGGAAGCCATGCCAAGTGTTCAACTTTCCCACATTGTTTTTGAAGAGAAATTTAATCGTAGAAGGTAATAAATAGCTTTCATTATAATAACAAAGAGTGAAGTTGAATTGAGGAGGATTTTATTTACATTCTCAAGTTTTCTAATTTTTAAAAAATCAATAGGCACCAACTATTTGCAGTAACATTATAGCACTTACCCCCAGGGTGCAATCTGTCATGCTTTTTGCCAAATGCTGGAAAGCTGATGGATCCAGATTCTACCTGAAATTTTTGTGCCTCTGTTGACTGCAGCATTTGGACAACAAGTTCAAAACCATACAAGACCTTGACGTTCAAGTCTAATTTCATCATACCCATATCTATTATGTATCACACAAGCTGTAATGGTTCTTCTCAAGTAAAAGGGGGACAAGGGAAGTAAACATCAGTCCATAATGAATTCAAAGGAGTGGTAGTGATCGTTGAAATAATCAGTTCTCCTTTTTGATAGTTGAAACAAAGCTATAAATAATACAGTAAATCTATCACAGTTCTTCCTTCAACAATCTAAAGCCGGTTCTTTGAAGTGGCTGGGAAAGGATGTTGCCTTAGGAGAGCCCAACATTTAATGTGCTGGAATGTACTGAGATAAAGAGGGAATCAATTTTTGTTGATAAAATTCCTAATGCTGATTTAATTTGGCTCATTTTTATTGGGAATCTCTCGAGTATCATTTCTGCACTTGAACATGGAAACTTTCTATTCCAGATATGATAGGTTTGAAAATATGAGAGAGAGAGAGAGAGGGCGACTGGAAATAAGGTTAAAATATGAAGGAAACTTTATTTTCATGGGTCTGTACAAAGGTAATCAATTTTGTTGACTAACTGTGGTTCAACAGAGTTCTCAGGGCAACCGAAAATGGCACTTTGAGGTTATTTGGCACCAGGATGGACAGAACATGGAGATTTTATCCCACTGGAAATGGTCCAAGCTTAACTTTAGACCGTTTGGGATTGTTTCCAGGCATATATCAGCATAACTGAGATGTTTTTGATTATATTCCAAATTTCTAGCAAGATTACACCACCCATCAGCTTAAGACCACCAAAGTCAGTTAAACCTATATTCAAAAGGATTTAGAGTATAGCTCCATGTCATTTACAAACTGAGATTTCTTGCATAGCTGCTGTTCAGTGCACTTAGAAAATCTAGAATTTTTCAGTACAGTGACCACATGTTAGTGTGGATACAATAAACAATTGATTGTTATTTGTTTGGAAAAAAAAATCTGGAATAAGCTGGTGCAACAGCATTATTTTCCTTAAGGTAAGGCCATGAAGATATTTATCAGCAAATCATTCTCAACCAGCACATTGTGTCTTAACAATTGTCTTCACCTTTCCGGCCATATTTTCCCACTTCCTTTGTAGATTTTACTTATGACCGTAATCTCTCTGCTCCTGCTGACTGCCAGCTTAAAGGCCTTCAAGGCTGTACCAGAGAATCTAGGTGCAATGCTTGCAGCCATTTTTTGCCCATGGGGTGTACTTGCTGCTGCCTGCAGGTAGAATGCACTGGCCATTTTTAGGAGATGTGGCCTGTCTTTAAGTGGTATTGTTAATGCCCAATTCCTGCCTCCCTCCCCCCACACAAATAGATACACAGCCAACACAATGTGGATGCATGACTGTCTAATGATCGGGGCCACATGAGAGATCACTATGTCCACATGAATAGGAACATGACAGGTTCCAGGGCAGGCCATTACCTGTTAACAAGGAAACTTGTATTCAACAAGCCCCACAAGGAGGTCCCCTCCTGGACTTTTGGGCACTGTAATAACTCTTGGCTGGAGAGGCCCGACTGGAAAGGAACATTATTTATTGTTAAACGCAAAATGAAGCCACTACTCTGTGGTGTATGTACATAAGTCCCAACTTTTTATTTAAACAATTCATCCAAATACATTATAATTTCACAACCAGCTTATATATCATAATGTCAATAGCAAATATACCTTCCTTAATAATGCAGCAATGAAAATGGAGTCCATTGTAAATTATGTGTCATCTTCTGGGACCTAGGAGTCCCAACCAGAACAACATTTCTTACACGAGCCCCAACTTTCTTTTTATTTAAACAATTCATCCAAATATATTACATTCCAAACACATTATAAATTACAATCCAAATACATTATAATTTCACAATGATCAATTATTAAAACAACAAGCTGATGTAATCACAATGCCAACAGCACATATACCTTCCTTAATACAGCAGCAAACAACCTCCCTTCCAATGAAAATGGAGTCCATTGTAAGTTATCTACCACATTCTAGGGTTTTGCCATCCAGGACACACGAGTTCCAACCAGTACAACACTTTTCACATGAGTCCCAACTGGGACAATAGTTCTGCAGACCCTTCCTGGTATCTGTCTTATAAAGGGTTCAGATGACGGGTTCCAGGGCAGGCCATTACCTGTTAACAAGGAAACTCGTATTCAACGAGCCCCACAAGGAGGTCAGTTAGAGATTCCCCATGGAACTCATACTATCTATCATGGGCACAATTGATTTCTAGACCAGTATCTATTAAATGTTGAAGGAAGCAAATTAGAAATACTGATCAGGAATAGTGATTGTTCTCACAACATCATGTGATGCACTTCTTTTCAGTATTTCTACTCATTGAGATTGGCCACTCTTACTTTTGGTGGTTTTCTGAGTGTTCTGTTCGTCTCCAAATGTGGATTGAACTTCGAAATTGAATTTAATCTTCCAACCTTTCAGGCAATTTTCAGACTGCATGCCCATGGCTGGTTGCCTCACCTAGCCCACCAAACTCCTGTGCTTGCTGTGATCATTTGAAATAATGTTGTTAAATGCACACCTCAATTTCTGATGTGTGCGGCAAGACAAGTGTAAACACTTATGATAACAAGGCTGATCAAGAAACAGTTTGAGCACAGTTTGAATAGATAAGCTTGTTTTTATTTGCTAACCACTTCAGAAATGTGGGTTTCTGTACTATAGTGAGTGACGCAGTGAGCTTGGAAACTATTTTCTTTCAGCTAACAACATGCATGCATTTGAAAATATCTGCTGAATGAATGGCAGCTCCAATGTTTGTCAGCAATAATACCAAGAAAGGAATGAGGCCTGGTATTAACATGATGAGGTTGGCAATGTTCATGGAAGGATGATGATAACAAACAAAACCAGTGATGTTGTGCTTAAGGGATAATCCACCCAGTAATCTAAACCTGTATAAACTTTTCAGCGTCCATTTATAGGCCTTTGTTAAATGTGGTGTCTAAACTAGGTAAAACAGAGGGCAGAGTAAGTTTAACTTTATCTATCGGTCCTTCTATTCTGGACCTTTATTACTTCTTTAGCACAAAACATTTTTTTTACTTCTGGTGATCTGGCAAATATTGCTGCATAAGTTCAAAATCTAATTAACATCTGATCCTAATTTTTGTCAGTTGCTTGCACCCTCGAAACACTAATTAAGCTATAAATTAAGCATTTAAAATCAGTACCACATAACTATAACAGTAATAAAATATTTTACAAGTCAAGATCATTTGTTGCCTATGGATCACCAAGTTTGAGTAATAATATGTAAATTTCGGTGGTGGGGGATTAATCTGGAAGCTAATCACTTTGTGATATTAAAGCTTGTAATTTAGCTATAAATTCAAATAACCATAAAAATAAATAATCTTGAAATTAGAAATACAGTTGCATCATCAATACTTAAATCCTGACTTACTGGTACTTATATAGTCACATTGCACATTCTGGTGTATAAATAGACAGGGTGTTTGATGGTGTGCCCTGGGATGATGTAATGCTGCAAGAACTGATGTTGGAATGAGTGATGCATTTATGTTCAATATCTCCCTAGCACACTTGACATTGGCCTGTTTGGATATTTGCTTATCTTTGTTTCAAGGATGTTCATTGTGAATGTGGCATATTTAAACTAGAGTTCTTTAAGATACAGAATTGGAAACACCAGCCTGGATTTTCATTGAGCCGGGGTGACTCAGGATATCTTTAAAAATGGTGAGTAGTTCAAGTTCTGGTATTCTTGAACCCCTTTTTCCAGGTGGTCCTATTTTTGGGGATGGATATTAAAGGCTCAAATGCCTGGACCCTGCACTCCTGATAGGGCTGGCTCCATTGTGTGGATAGATATTTCCTACGCCTATGCAATTTTCATGGAGTTGGGCCAGGTTTAAACGAACTCCTCCTCAGAGGAGTCACAAACCATAGTCTGTGTACGGGGACTGTTTAAAAGATAAATTCAAAAGGACCTCCTCGTGCCCTCCGTGCCAGGGTGTGCCTAGTGTCCTAGGCCCAACCATCTTCAGCTGCTTCTTTGATGACCTGCCTTCCAACATCAGGTCAGAAGTGGGGAAATTCGCTGATGATTGCACAACGTTCAACACCATTTATGACTCCTCAAATACTGAAGCAGTCAATGTTAAAATGCACCAAGACCTGAATAATATCAAGGCTTGGGCTGACAAATGACATTCACGCTACACAAGTGCAAAGCAATGACCATCTCCAACAAGAGAAAATCTGACTGTTGCCCCTTGACATTCAATGGCATTTCCATTGCCGAACCCCTACTATCAAAATACAGGGGAATGTTGATCAGAAACTGAACTGGACTAGCTATATAAATATTGTGGCTACCAGAGCAGGTCAGAGTCTAGCAGTCTTGTGAGTAACTGACCTGCTGACTTGCCAAGGCCTGTCCACCATCTACAAGGCACAAATCAGGAGTGTGATGGATCACTCTCCACTTACCTGGATGAATGTAGCTCCAACACCACACAAGAAACTCAACACCATCCTGCACAAAGCAATCTGCTTGATTCGTGCGTCTTTCACAAACATTCATTCCCTCCGCCGTCGAAGTATACATTGCTGCCATTGTTCAATCTACAAGATGCACTTCAGGAACTCACCAAGGAACCTCAGGCAGCACCTTCCAAACCCATGACCGCTACCATCAAGAGGGACAAGGTCAGCAGGCAAATAGGAATACCACCACCTGGAATTTTCCTTCCCAGCCACTCACTGTCCTGACTTGAAACTATATCACTGTTCCTTCACAGTTGCTGGGTCAAAATCCTGGAACTCAGTCCCTAATAGCACTGCAGATTTAGCTACACTACAAGGACTGCAGCGATTCAAGAAGGCATCTTACCATCACTTTTTCAAGGGCAATTAGGGACGGGCAATAAATGCAGTGATGCCCACATCCCATAAATGAATTTTTAAAATTGCGCCATATCCACAACCTACGGCCCCTCATGCCCCATGTGCCAAGGTAAGGCACTTACCTACTATGCAATGTATAAAAGCAATGAACCATATGGTAACAGTAGGGTATGTAAAAAAAAGGCTTTAAAAACAGTGATTTATTGATAAATTTCCATGTTTAAAAAAACCTTTTTACTACAGAGCAATAAAAGTGGCAATCACCAGGACCCTTTACAGTTTTGATAGCTGAAACTGCAGGCACCTGAAATCTCTTAATCTTGTGTAAATAAACACTGTGAAATTGACAGTAGTCAATCAAGCAATGTTTTCTCTCAGGCTCAGGTGGCATTGATGAGGTATGGGGAGTGTGTAGGGGTGAGGGATGAAGGCTGCAGCACCTTTCTGTTTCTCTCTTAGCTGAGGCAGGTTTTTTAAACTGCCTCCTTTCATACCTGGCCTGCCCCATTGCTGTCTCCGACCTCTTTCCTGGTTTGACTGGCCTGACACCACTCTGCAGGTGCCTCATTGCAATGAAGATCCCTCCTTATCCATATATGACACTAAAAGTGTTTAGGGATAATGCAGTTTATTCAAAGAGTTGGGATTATATAGAATTACATAGATGATGTACAAATTATAACTCAGAAATAGACTAATTAGCCCAAGTAGTTTGTCTTGTTTATCCTTCCATGAGCAAAACCTAATCCCATGTGCATGCTCTGTTCCTTGTGACATTGCAAATCTCAAATTTGTTCATGTTTAATGCATGCAACTATAACCCTGATATTAAATTACTAATTTACATTCTCTCTCCACCCTCTGTATATTTGAGATAAAAATGATATGGAAGTTAATTTTCACTTTCAAAATAGATTCAAAAAGAAATTAAGAACACCAAATATACAATTTTTTAAACTATAATTGAGTAAACAGCTGAACATATCCCCGAATCATGCCCCCTTTATATGTTGGAAGAATGTGATGCTCTAATTGGCAACACTGTCTTGAGTGACTACAGCTCAGCCTTCAACACCATTATTCCGACGAAACTCATCTCCAAACTCCATGACCTGGGCCTCAGCTCTTCCCTCTGAGACTGGATTCTGAACTTCATAGCCCACAGACCACAATCAGTAACGAAAGGCAACAACACCTCCTCCACGACCATCTTCAACATTGGTACCCCACAAGGCTGTGTTCTCAACCCCCGACTGTACTCCTTATACATCTATTACTGTGTGGCCAAATTCTCCTACAACTCGATTTTCAAGTTTGCTGACCACCCCACCATAGTGGGTCGGATCTCAAACAATGACGAGTACAGGAATGAGATAGAGAATCTGGTGAACTGGTGGTGCATAATCTCTCCCTCAATGTCAACAAAATGAAGGACATTGTCATCGACTTCAGGAAGTGTAAAGGAGAACATACCCCTGTCTACATCAATGGAAACGAAGTAGAAAAGGTCGAGAGCTTCAGGTTTTTTGGTGTCCAGATCACCAGAAACCTGTCCTGGTCCCCCCGCACCGACACTATAGTTAAGAAAGCCCACCAACGCCATACTTTTTCAGAAGACTAAGGAAATTTGGCATGTTAGCTATGACTCTCACCAACTTTTACAGATGCACCATAGAAAGCATTCTTTCTGGTTGTATCACAGCTTGGTATGGCTCCTGCTTTGCCCAGGACCGCAAGGAACTACAAAAGGTTGTGAATGTAGCCCAATCCATCACGCAAACCAGCCTTCCATTCATTGACTCTGTCTACACTCCTCGCTGCCTCAGCAAAGCAGCCAGCATAATTAAGGACCCCATTCACCCCGGACATTCTCTCTTCCACCTTCTTCCGTTGGGAAAAAGATACAAAAGTCTGAGATCACAAACCAACCGACTCAAGAACAGCTTCTTTCTAGCTGCCATCAGACTTTTGAAAGGAACTGTCTTGCATTAAGTTGATCTTTCTCTACACCCTAGCTATGACTGTAACACTGCATTCTGCACTCTCTCATTTCCTTCTCTGAGAATAGTATGCTTTGTCTGTATAGTGCACAAAAAACAATACTTTTCACTGTATGCTAATACATGTGACAATAAATCAAATCAAAGGTCCTATGCTCTGTTATTCTCTTCCTAAGACCTCACTATCTCTTCTCCTCCTTTAAGATAGTGCTTAGACTAGAATCTACCTCTTCAACCAAGCTTTTGATAATCTGAACTAATATCTCCTTATTTGACTCAGTGTCAAATGTTGTTTGATAATGCTCCTGTGAAGTGCCTTGGGACATTCTATTCTGTTAAAGACACAATGGGCGTGATCCAACTTGCCATTCACACCATCCTCGCACTGCAGTAAGGTCAGAGAATTTGGCGGCCAGCAAAATAACCGTTCACTGCAGTGGCATGGGAAGATCATGCCACCATGAACGGTGATCAGATTGCAGCCAATATATTTGCAAGTTATTGATAATGCTCAGTCGTAGATATTTAGACAATGCCATTTAAATAGCGTTATGTCATACTGGTTGTCACTGCAGATAAAAGGATCCTACAAATACTGTGGTATTAGTTCCCAAAATTTGAAGTAATCGAAAGCATAAAACTGAAGCAAAATTGTTTAAGATGTGATTGGATGGAATACACAACTGGTTGGATACTCTACCTTAATGTCTAATTGTGAGTAGGTTGATGGACTTAACCTTCATCTGGTCCTGCAGTCAAGCATATCTTACATTTAGCAAAGCAGTACACACATAACTGTTCTAATTATTGCTAAAGTAGTTTAACATATACTGTAAGCCAAATTGCGAGCAATTATGTTCTAGATATTTTCTATGTATTTAAGGTAATTAATTACAATCATGTTTGATAAAGAAGTTTTTGTTTCTCAGCCAATGGCTAGGAAAATGAGTAGCGTGAATCTTCATTGAGGGAGCCCTATTGTGGGAATGGTGATTGGGTAAAAATGAAGAAAGAATTAAGCAATTTGGCTGTTCTTAATAATTTGGAAAGAACAGTCTGCATTGTCAACATTCTAACATCTTTCTCCATATCTTTTCTCACAGCTGCTTTAAAGGGTGCAATGGTATGCTCATACTAAATAATAAAAAGTAATTTTGAGAACTGGTACTGGTGTACAACTCTCCTATCTTTAATTCCAATATTTAAGTGCAGTATATTGCGTTTAACCTACATTGAATTTCATTTTACACTGAGCAGTTCAAATGCAAATTTGATTGAAATATTGAAGTAAAATCTGCAATGCTTCCTTTGAGTCCACAATTTTGATGTCCAGGTGAGAAAGGGTGAACTGGCTCCCCTCTATTCAACCTCCTTGGTTGGTCACATTTGGATATGCCCTTCCTAAATCAGAATGCTTTTAATTATTTAAGCTGTGAACAATAAGGAACCAGTCAAACACGGTTTTCTTACTCAAGGAAAATCATAAAAATGCAATGTCAAGCATTTGGCTCTCTTGCAGTCAATCAGGCCCACAAGCACGCACACAGAAACAGTTACCAGAAGTAAGGGGAGTTAGAGTCTAATTGAAGAAAAGGTAAAAGAATATATGGTTAAGTGTCCTTTAATTGTCCTTGAGACCTAGATTTTAAACATCACGGCTGATTTGGGTTAGCAGTCAGATGTAGAAAATGTTGTAATTATTACAGAACCTCTGTTCAATGGTAGATTTTTGGTAGTGTTGGCTTCTTGAACTGGAAACAGGCTTACTGCAAAAGGGAGCAAGGGAGAGAGCAACTCTCAGCTAGTTTCCTGCTGAAGACTTTCTTGACATCGCCTGTGTAACTTGCATTCTCTCTTTAGTGGTTGGCTGTCATGCCTTGAAATACTTCACACATTGTATATTTCTAAGAGGTTTTGGGTCTGTCTATCTGTGGCAGCCATTGTTTCAATATCCAGTACTTTGCATGTTTAATATCTCTTCCTTATACCTTTACGGGTTTCGATGGGTGTCTTGATTACAGGAAATGTCTCTTTCTTCACACTCCACTGAGGTTGATTTGTTGGTTTCTCACCTTCACCTTGGATTGCAGCCTTGCATTTTAAGTAGTTTGCTCTGTCAGTTCAAATAGCAAAATTTACAATCAGTTGAAAGTTAAAAAAATCACTTTTTCAGAAATAATGTAGCACGAGCTTGAGCTCATTGGTGAATTTAGCACCTTGTCCTTCAGGCCTTTGTGGATCAGCTGAACTTGCTGTACATGCTCTGGAAAATGAGGGAGAGCCACATTTCTGAAAAAAAAAAATTAGTAAAAGAATCCTTTCTAACACTTCAAAATTCCTTCAAGAATCTCGAAGACTCAAATATTTTGGTACAATGAACTTGGCTATTGACTGAATGAACTCCCATGACAATGTAAAATCTTTAACCTGGAATTTTGTGAAAACTTGTTCCAATTTTGGGATAAAAGATTTGTAAAATTTGGGTGCAAGTGATTTTACACTGGTTTAACAGTGGAACAGCTTCCACAACTGCAATTCTTAAACATGCTGGGCTAATAATTGGCTTACCCTGCTTTTCGGGCATGGGGTTTTGTGACCTATCTACATTGGTTCTTTTGGAGGTGAGCAGTGCATAAATGTTGTACTCCCACCTCATCATCATGATTGTAGTGTGGGGGGATCAAGTGTCTGTCTCACCGTTAAATTCTTCTTGGTGCTGTTGGCTGCTCAGCAGGGTGTTCATCAGTGCTGTGCTAATAGCAGGCCAGCCTCCTTTTACTTAAGGCTGACTTTAAAAGTAAATTGCTCTGAATAATATTTGCTGCAATTTAAAACATGAAAAAGGAAACTCCAAGGTAGAGAGAAGTTTCCAGAGTGATAGATGTTGTGCTGGAGGGATTAGTGGTAGAAGGAGTGGGCTGAGATATGCCGTGATTCAGTTGGTTTGGGAAGGTGGGGACCAGAAGGCCTGCAATGATCATGAGAGAAGATGGCCAGGGAGTGAATATTTATGGAAGGAGGAGTAATCAGGCAGGCTGCTTTGTCCTGAATGGTGTCAAGCTTCTTGAGTGTTGCCTATCCAGGCAAGTGGATAGCACTCCATCACACTCCTGACATGTGCCTTGTAGATGATGGATATGCTATGGGGGGGTCAAGAGGTGAGTAACTCATTCCTACCCTCTGACCTGCTCTTATAGCCACAGTATGTTTATGGCTAGTCCTGTTCAGTTTCTGGTCAATGCTAATCCACAGTCTGAAAAATGAAGAGTCATCCAGGCTTGAAATGTTAACTCTATTCTCTCTCTAGATTATGTCAGACTTGCTGAGATATTCCAGCATTTTCTGTTTTTGTTCATTCTTTGCTTTCTGTCCCTTTTGTGAAATTTTGTCTCCACGCTGCCAAAGACCCTCATAATTTCATGAGCTTTAGGTTTGCTAACAAGCATAGAACAGCCTATGCTCCTCTGGGACTGTGGTGACATTTCATTTCATTTTCATTCTTTGGCACAGTGCATTCAATCTTCAACATTCTGTGCTACCTTGTAAGATAACATTTATAATAATGACAAGACATTCCTTCTGTAAACAGAGGGCCCTATTTTTACCATTTTGATTTTAAGGGCTGGGTGGACATGAAACTGGGACTGTTTCAGATCCGACTTTTGGACCCGTTCTCAGTCGCCCCCATACGCACTCTGCCTGCAAAAATATCAGCGATTCCGAATTGTGCTGCACAAGCCTGTGGACGGGGCTTAACGCACTCGAAACGCTGCAGCTCCGATTGGCACCTCCAACTGCACATGCGCAGAAAAAATGATAGAATGCTGCTCCTCTGCCACATCCCCCCCAGACCAGATAATGCCTCCACCCGGCCCTCACAGACATTACCCCACCCCCACAACATTACTGACCGCCTTATCCCCCGACTCCCCCGCCACCTAGACCAATTGTGGACCCCTCTCCCCTACCCCCCCCCCACTAATCACAGGCAGAGTGGCAGCGGACCCTGTTTCACCGTCACTGATCATAGGCAGAGTGGCAGTGGACCCCCCTTCCCCCCCACCGATCTCATGCAGAGAGCCGTAAGACCCACCTTTGCCCCGCCCCCCCTCCAGATATGGAGCATATCTGTTTTGCGCTGATTATGGATGGGCAAATGCATTTAAATGGCTGTCACGCCCGGTTCGGGCGCGGTCCCGATCGGGCCTTGATAAAGGGGGAACCGGCGTGGAGGCGGGCGCAGATCACGCTACTCATCTAACGCCTAACTTTAGCAAGTTTTCATACCCGAAAACAGGCGCAACACGATGGTAAAATCGGGCACAGAGTTTCCCAATAATAAGTACAAATGTTCAATAGAAGATTTCTTACCTTGCAAGAGCATTTCACCAAGAGTAAAGTATATTAAGACTTACTGGAATTCAACTGCAATTAATTACAACAGACAGACTCATTTCCAAAGACAAAAATAACAAATATTACAAAGATGTTTGTAGGATTTTTATTCTCCTCATTGACTATAATGCTCTGACAGCGATTGATTACTCAGAGAGTAATGTTTATCAAGTGCTTATTATTTCTAACGCTGGCTTTTAGTGCCAATGAGCAACGTGAAGCATATTCAGGTAATGAGTTCACTTTCTGTCAATAAACAGGGTTGTTCACTGCTAATAAATATTTGCTTGTTCACTGACACTTGGCTTAAATGTTGGGACTCTTTTACTTTCAGTAATTAGGTTTGTTTTATTCAGAGACTGTAATGAACTGTGCAATGTTTATAGGTTCTCTGATTTGCTGTTGTTCTGCCTCAGAATAACTAGCATATTCATTTCGTAATTTTTTTGTAATTGTGAAAGTGAATAGTTAAAAAAACTGCACAAATTGCTCAGTATTCTGAGGATTAAAGGTATGTTTTTTCCTAAGTTCCTCCATGGAGAGACACTGACAAGCAACGAAATGTAAAACAAAATCAATAATCCCTCAAACTGTGTTGCAGAAAATATGTCTAATATATTGCAGTCCACTGATGTTTATTAAATTGAGATACATAAGACTATATAATTGCATCATACATAATAATGTTGGGCTGGTTGAATCTCTTAATTCTATTATTGCTGAAATTAACATTGCAGCACTTAAGAATGCAGAAACTTTTAGGAACAAGTAAAGGCCTTAAGATATGAACACATTTGTACCATTTTCATGGATCAACTTCACCTACCTTTGCTAAAGGTTTGGGCTCGTACTTGATGGCTATTAATTTGTTGATTGTGTGAGTACAGGTGTAAAATGGCTGGCAAATCATCCAATAAGATTGGAGGTGTCCACATGCGCATTTACACTCTAAATGCATCACTTGCCAAATTTATGAAGGCTGAAATCATGAAACTTGGGGCTAATCCTTGAAATATCTATTCCAAAAGGTAATGTAATGACTGTTTCAGAGCTATCTTCCTGAAATTGGTTTGCTGTCAGGCCTGCTGTATCCAGGATAACTGGATCCCAATGCTACTGTGCTGGCTCCTTAAAGAGATTGCTGGAGTCCACCACCAGGGAGGTAAATTTTATAAAAACACCTGCTCTGCTTAGCTACGCAGCAGCCCCTTCAATTTTCAGAATGTTGTTGTATCTCTTAGGATGTATGATGAGGAGAGAAAGCTTATTGTCCAGAAGTATCTTTGGGTTGTTCTGTCAGACAATGAAGGTTACTCCTTTTAGTTCTAGGAGGTCACATATTTCAGAACTGTTTTCTTCGAACCAGGTCATACAAAGTGTTTTTGAAGTCACCAGGGCCAGCTATGGACCAAAGTCAAATTGACAAAATTTCCTTTGTTCACAGGATGGTGTTTCTCTTCTTAAGGATGACAATGCCATCCGTCAACACAAGTAAGAATATTTTCAACAACTCTTCAACTCTGAATCCACACTGTACTGATGCTCTCCATACCCCCAGTATCCTGTGGTGGAATCCATGAGTGAACCACCATTGATGCAGAAGATGCAACAAGCAATCAATTGATTGAAAACCAGTAAAGTCTACAGCCTGGATGGTTTTCCAGCTGAGGTCTCCATAGCTGGTGGGCCTTTTCTCACATCAAGATTCCTCCCTGCATTCATTTTGGAGGAAAAAGAGTTCCCCCAACCCCTGACTTCGGAAATATGACAATTGTAACTACCTTGAAGAAGGGAGACAAATCACACCTGTGGAAGCTATCGAGGTATTTCTGCCTTGTCCACAGCAGGGGAAATCCTGACATGCATTTTCCTGAATCACCTTCTTGATGACAAAATCTTGTAGCTTTAAACCTTCCAGATAAATCTCTAACAGGTGTTTTATTGCCAAACAAATTCAATAAGAAATTTGGGAACAATACTAGGAGCTCTTCATTGCAATCATCAAACTGGCCAAAGCATTTGACTCCGATTACGAGGCTTTATAGATTGTGCCCCAAATATTTGGATGTCCAAGAAACTTATTATAATCCTATCCTGGCTTTATAATGATTTGACTGTAGCTGTCTAGAGTGGGAGATCTAAAACAGGTGCCTTCAAAATCTGGACCAAGGTGAAGCAAGGCTGTGTGATAGCCCCCATAGTGTTTACAATCAGTGGCTAGTCACATCATCAAAAATCAACTGCCTTCTGGTGTCAGTATTAAATATCACCTAAATATCACCTGCGTACCAAAACTAAACTGACCACATACTGATATACGTGATCAGTAGCGTCATGCTCACTCTGAACTGGATTTGCAAGTCACTCTTGATCTCTTCAATTCTGTATCCTAGAAACTTCACCTGTCATTGGATGTTGCCAAAACCAAAGTCGTATCAATCCACAACTGATCAGCCAAAACGCCCACTCCCATATATGATGCAGGTGAGACTCTAAGATGTTGGGCACTTCCCTCACCTCAGCAGCCACCTGTCTCCAAAGGCCACCGTTGATGAGGAGATCAAACATTGGATCAGGTGTGTCAGCTCAGCTTTTTTGCAAACTATGACAGTGAGTCTTTGACAACAAAGACCTCTGCAGATCAACAAAGTTTTGGTATACAGTGAAGTTCCTGTGCAGCAGTGAGGCCTGGACTGTGCATGAGCAACACACAGAGTGCTAGGAAAATACATCAGCATTACCTTCACTGCATCCTTCCAATTCAATGGGAGGACCATCGGACATACACTAGTGTCCTTCTTGAAGTCCATTTCACAAACAAGGCAAAACTCATGCAAAATCAACTTCAATGGAGTGGACACTCTCTGGATGGCCAAAAACCATCTCCCCTACCAGGTCCTGTTTTCTCAAATTCCAAATGGCCAACGTTCCAGGAGAGGACAAAGTAAATGCTTTGACGACACTCTGAAGTTCTTGTTGAAACATGGCCTTATTAATATTAATGACTGCAAGGAGCTTACTACCAATCATCCAGAATGTCAACAGGTTATCCATCAAGCTGTATCATACCTTAAGTCGCAACGTCTTAATGACGATACATAGCAGCAGCAGAGAACAAAGGATAAAAAAGCCATTACTGCACTTCAGATCCCATTTTCTCTCGAGACGTCCTGCCCCATGTGCCCAAAGAGCTTCCAGGTGAGAATTTGGCCTGTTCAGTAATGTGAAGACCTATGGTAGAACTTTGTAACCTAAATAGAATCATCCTTGACTCGAGGGACAGATGATGAGTTGTTAGATTGTCACCGACTTCCTCGCTTCTAATCAACAATGTCTTGTAATGCAGTAGCCCTGGAAATCTGCCATAATGATTCTTTGGAGCAAGGCTTGGACTTCTCCTTTCTGGATCCCAGTCTTGTTCCCAATAGACTCTTGCTGAAGTTAAAGCACAGTATCCAAGAATAACTGCAGATTTTTGGAGCCAATGTCTTCAAATTACTTCTTACTTTGTTCATGGAGGGAATTGAAAATGAGGATGAGAATTTTAAAATCAACACATTGTTTGCCCAGGAGTCAACATAGGACAACAAACACAGGGATGATAGGGGAATGAGACTTTGTGGAAGTTAAGACATAGATAGTAAAATTTTGAATGACTTCAGGTTCACAGAGGGTAGAAAGTGGGGAGACCATTCAGGAGTGTGTTGAATTATTGAGTGTCGCTGCTGGTGTTTCAGTTGTTAGCTTAGTCTGAGGACATGTACCAACTGACTCAAAAATAGCTTCTTCCCTGCTGCCATCGGACTTTTGAATGGACTTATATTAAGTTGATCTTTCTCTACACCCCAGCTATGACTGTAACACACATTCTGCACTCTCTCCTTCTCTAAGTACGATATACTTTGTATTACACAAGAAAAAATACTTTTCACTGTATGTTAATACATGTGACAATAAATCAAATCAAAGTTTAGGATGTTTTCTATGTTTCCATGTTCTCCTGTTGAGGATTATGTAACAATTGATTCTGTTTAACATGCCATAACATAAAATCACATGCAAGCAATTTACAAAAGGCAAAACCAGCGGCAAATGTAATGCATTTGCCGTCAGAAGTCAATAACTACAGGTCTCCTGTTTACAGTAATCAAAGTGCACTAAATCCACTTTAATGCTATTAAGGGCTGCAGCTGCTGTTGGATTAATTCCACCATCGATATCATAGCTTGTGGATTAGGAAGAATTTTCCAGAGCTTTAGAAAGAGGTTTGATTTTCAAGGTCAATTTTTGTTGTAACTATATCAGTGTACTCTGGGCAGCAGTGAACCTCTGATCTCCATGTCAATGGCTTCTCTCTGATTTGTGGGGTGTTAGTGTAAATCTGGTATACATTTTCAATTAAAAGTAAAAGTGTTGGCTTCCTTCAGCAGTACTTAAAGACTGGGAGGGTCAGAGCACCGTCAAATTCACAAATATAGAAACATGACACAAGTCAATTTCTGGCAGAGCTCTGCAATAAGTGAATCTTGACCAAGTCACAATTTATTTCTAAGTTAATACTGAATATCACAAATGGGCCTCTCTGTCCAATGAGAAAGATCTTAAAGTAGGGGTTAGTGCACAAGCACCAAGGGGTCTGAAGAGACTTTTCAGAGGATCCATAATGCAGATTGTGGGTGGGGGTTGGTATGGGTGACCTCTCAGGGTGCTGTGGTCATGAATAGCTGCATGAGCATCAGCAGATGTGCTCTGCTCACCCTGTGCTCCTGCTCCCCCAGTACTTTCTATCTTCTTTCTCCATGCTCCTGCTTCCACTGTGTTCGAAATTCCTCTGTACTCGTACCTTCTCCATGCTTTGACTTTTTTTGTGCTCCTGCTAAAGACGAGCAGACACTATTAACCATTATTAAAACACTTTATGTGCACCACTTTCATGGACTGCAGAAATTCAAGAAGGTGGCTCACCACCACTTTCTCAAGGGCAATTGGTAATGACCAATAAATGTTGGCCCAGTCAGCAACACCCACACTTGGTAAAACAATAAAAAAAGTCATGAATCTTATATAGTATTAGAACTTATATAGGGGATCTGTGATCACTAATCCATTTGAGAAGGAGATGGAGAGTAGCTAATGTCACTCCAATATTCAAAAAGGGAGGTAGAGAGAAAACAGGGGATTATAGAACAGTAAGCTTAACATCGGTAGTGGGGAAACTTCTTGAATCCATTATCAAGGACTTTATAGCAGAGCATTTAGAAAGCAGTGGCAGGATCAGACAGAGTCAGCATGGATTTATGAAGGGGAAATCATGCTTGACAAATCTGTTGGAATTCTTTGAAGATGTAACTAGTAGAGTTGACAATGGGGAGCCAGTCGGTGTAGTGTATTTGGACTTTCAGAAAGCATTTGACAAAGTCCCGCATAAGAGATTATCATGCAAGATTAAAGCGCATGAGATTGGGGGAAGTGTATTGAGATGGATAGAAAACTGGTTGGCAGAGAGGAAACAAAGCGTAGGAATTAATGGGTGCTTTTCAAATTGGCAGGCAGTAACTAGTGGGGTGTCACAGGGATCGGTGTTGGGATCCCAGCTATTCACAATATATATTAATGATTTGGATGAGAGAACAAAATGTAACATCTCAAAGTTTACAGATGATACTAAGTTGGGTGGGAGAGTGAACTGTGACAAGGTTGCAGAGATCCTTCAGAATGATCTGGACAGTAAAGTAAATTAAAGTTTATTTATTAGTCACAAGTAGGCTTACATTCACACTGCAATGAAGTTACTGTGAAAATCCCCAGCACTCTGGTGCCTGTTCGGGTATACTGAAGGAGAATTTAGCATGGCCAATGCACCTAACGTGCACATCTTTGGACTGTGGGAAGAAACCGGAGCACCCGAAGGAAACCCACGCAGATATGGGGAGAATGTGCAAACTCCACACAGACAGTGACCCAAGCTGGGAATCGAACGCAGGTCCCTGGTGCTGCAAGGCAGCAGTGCTAACCACTGTGCCTCCGTGCTGCCCACAAGGTTGGGTGAGTGGGCAAATCAATCACAGTTGCAGTATAATTTGAATAAATGTGTGGTTATTCACTTTGGAAGCAAAAATAAGAAGGCAGATTACTACCTGAATGGCTGTAAATTGGGAGAGGGGAGTGTGCAGCGGGACCTGGGTGCCCTTCTGCAGCAGTCACGGAAGGTAAGCATGCAGGTGCAGCAGGCGATAAAGAAGACAAATGGTATGTTGGCCTTCATTGCAAGAGGTTTCGAGTTCAAGAGCAGGGATGTGTTGTTGCAATTATACAGCGCCTTGAGGCCACACCTAGAGTATTGTGCGCAGTTTTGGTCTCCTTTTCTGAGGAAGGATATCCTTGCTCTTGAGGGAGTACAGCGAAGGTTTACCAGGCTGATTCCAGGCATGGCAGGACTGATGTGTGAGGAGAGATTGACGAGGGTAGGATTGTTTTCGCTGGAGTTCAGACAAATGAGGGGGGATCTCAGAGAGATGTATAAAATTCTAACTGGACTAGACAGGGTAGATGCAGGGAGGATGTTCATGGAGGAGTCCAGAACCAGGGGTCACAATCTGAGGATTCAGGGTAAACCATTTAGGACGGAGGTGAGGAGACATTTCTTCACCCAAAGAGTGGTGAGCCTATGGAATTCATTACCACAGGAAGTAGCTGATGCCAAAACATTGAATGTATTCAAGAGGCGGCTGGATATAGCACTTGGGGTGAATGGGATCAAAGGTTATGGGGAAAAAGCAGGATTAGGCTATTGAGTTGGATGATCAGCCATGATCGCAATGAATGGCGGAACAGGCTCAAAGGGTCAAATGGCCTCCTCCTGCTCCTATCTTCTATGTTTCTATGTCTATGTTCTATGAGTCCTTCAGCTAAAAGAGCTACCCAATATATAATTTTTTAATTATTAAGTAGCCTTTTTCTTTTCCATTCTGTTATGATTTCTGCAGAGACAAAATACTTTTAAAAAGAAATTCAATTTCCAATTAATAATTAAAAGTGTGATATTAACTAAGTTTCACAATTTAAGATGTTTACTGAAGCAAAAGACTAAAAGCTATACTGACTAAACACTATTTTTGTAAGTAACTTTTTTTTTAAGACCATAAGACATAGGAGCGGAAGTAAGGCCATTCGGCCCATCGAGTCCACTCCACCATTCAATCATGGTTGATTTCAACTCCATTTACCCGCTCTCTCCCCATAGCCCTTAATTCCTCGAGAAATCAAGAATTTATCAATTATAAGAACTTATACTTTAGATCACAGAATTGTGATATTAGCTCAACCAAAAATCCATCATCAGCTATGTGTTGCACTGCCCTTTACATAGACACTCAATTCTCCTAGAATCGGTTCAAAATGAGTCTTAGTTTCCAAGGGCTTACTTTTGATCTTTTCCTTTCCCAGCCTAGAAACTTTAAACTCCAGGGGCGGAATTGTCCGGCCGTGCTGGTCTAAAAGCTGGAAATTCCCGCCTGGCTGTTAATGGGGTTTCACATTGTCCGCAACCCACCCACTAAAATTCCAGTGGCAGGCGGGATGGGAGAATTCTGACCCAGAACTGTCTTTCATTTTGAGAGATTTTCTGGACTCTTCTCTCTAGCTAAAGCTCGGCAAATCTTGCAATTTTGTTTTAACTCCCTGCACATTTGGGCTTTCCAATCCAAGTCTGAGCTTCCACCCCATTCTAACACGATGAACCACAAAGACACTGATCCTCTGGATGTCCCTCTCATCCTGGACTCTGATAGACTAACTTGATTGTGATAATCAGTAGTATTTTAGCAAAGCCTATAACCTGATGTTACAATGGTTTCCTCTGTACTCTTCCCAAATTGAAGTCCATTATCATGGCAACATGAATCACATGGGTTTTGTATTCAGGTAGAGATCCTAATTAGCTATACTTAACACCCCAACTTTCTTTTATGTTGGAAATAAATGGACAGTTTAAAGCATAACCTCCTCGCCTTCAATTCTTGGTAAATTTCCTTCCAAGTTTGCCCAGCCTTTGCAGCGAAGAACAATTGTATCATGTTGGCAAACTATCTCATTGTGCTTCAGCTATGTAATTTTCTTCAGGGGTGGCTCTCCTAATGAGTATTTTCCAAGAGAAGTTGACATGTTTCTCCTGAATAAGTCTGAATCTTACAGCTTCAATTGAATCAGCTGAGCTGCTCACTTCAGTTCGTAGTTGGTTCTTAATTCATGTAGCTTGCAAGACACTTGTGAGACACGATAAACTGATAGGAAGGTTATGATTAGGATAGCAAAAATGTTAGATTTTTTAAAAAGTCTAAATGTATGAAGTAAGCATTTGTTCAGTCTAGTTCACCATTAAATTTAGGAACATGAAAATGATTGTTACATTGCCAAGTTTTCTGATTTTGATTGTCAGGATCAAACTATTTTGTTAGCAAATTCCAGGAAGAGTCATAAAAAACTCAAATTTTTATACTCACGTGGAATTCTGACTTGACAATTATCCATTTCATCTTTATTTTTGTCAACAGTTTATAGGTTGCAATCGTGACGCACAGTTGGTCTTCTATGGTTTCAGAACTGTTACAGAACAATACTGGTGATTATTGCATGAATTGTTACTTCATTCACAGAATGTCACTAGGAGATGACATCTCATGTAATGGAAAGAGAGTGGAAATAACTTAACCATATTGAGAGCTGAACAGTTAATACCTTTTATATACTTACCTCTGTACAATGCACACTTAAGCTGTTTATATGATTGGTTAATGCTTCTGCTAAAATAGTGAACAGGTCAATGTCATATGAACACGTCAAGTATTTGTCCACTAACATCACCAGCAGTACTTTCTAACCTTTAAATATTTTTAGTGAGTTGGCTCTGGACCAGCAAATTGTGTTCAAAAGTTTTTGCTTCCCACAAGGAACATTAGTGCGCTTTTTATAAAATGACTGCCAAATGTTTGGGAAACGTTGCTGTGGCACTGAGCAGAATTTTCCAGTGGGCTTTGTGACCTTGATGTTGGTACCAAATGGGGGTCCCAAGCTTGCATTTGCTTGGAGCAGGACTAGGGAAGCTATCTCACTGGGGGTGGCCTTCAAATTGACTACCTCCAAACTTGCTGTCCAATTAACAACAGCGGGAGGGCTCTGGGTACTGCTGGCCCAATCACAGAGCTGGTAGCGCTGGAGTCATGCCAGCCCCATTGGGATAGGCATGCACTACTGAGGCAGGTAATATATTTTTGGAGTTACATTAAATTATTAATTAAGAGGGGCTAAGCCGGCAGCCCTTCAGAACAGAACTGTTCTGGTGGCAACGTTTGGGTTTCGATTTTCAATTAAGCTTGCAGCCCAGTCAGTTGAATTTTACTGCAGAAAGGCATCACCGTTAGTTTTCCTTCCAATACCTGTGACAAGTATGCCAGCCATGCCATAAATGGTTCCTGAACTAAGTACAGTAAGTCCTCAATTGTGGTTGTGTTCCTGAAAATTGTGACTTTTCAGTTAAACAACTTTAAGTGAATCATAGGTTCCCGTCGGGAATAATGTTAAAACAGGAGTCAGGTTCCTTAAGCCAATCCTTGCCCAGAAAAAACTAAAGCAGAGGACGAAATACTATACCACACATGTGCAGTACTGTGTGTTCCTAGCTGACCTAACTGCACCCAGAGGTGCATTTATTTCTCCAGGTTAACCGTGTACTGAGGGCCAGAACCTAGCCCTCCCTGCCAGTGACTAAGTCCCATTGGTTGATGATGTGTGGAAGGTCAGTTTGAGGCTCACCCTCTTCCAACTGAGCATCCTCGGTGCTTTCCCATGGCATTAACTGGGGAAAATACAATAAATCACTAAATATAGAAGTGGACATTTCCCAAAACCATAAAATCCCGCCCGAGGTCAATGGGCCTTTCCATGTTCCGCCCCTCGTCCGCTCTGATCCCCGTGGCAGGCGAGATGATGAAATTCCGACCTATAAGTGGAAATGCTGTATATTCCTGAATGCCTCAGCTCATAAATGAAATAGCTACTAAATTAAAATATATATTAAAATACATATAAAATATAGAAAATGTAAATAAATGTTTTGAAAAAAATGATACCTAGTTTTGGATTGACTGCTCCATCTAGTGGCAGAAGTTGGTCAACCAACTCCTGCCATGAGATGGAGTTTTGGACTTCAGTGTGAGCTCAGAGTGGGAATGAGAGTGAGGAGAAGAGGAACAGCTGAGGAAGTCCCTGGTGGTGGTAACAGACACCGAGGACTTTAAAGGTAAGAATAAAGAGCAGGAAGAGGAGTCTGAGAGAAGAGGGACTGAGGGCAAGCCTGGGAGCAAGGGAACAGGTGGGAGAGGAACAGCTAAAGAAGCCCCCAGTGGTGACAATGGACATCAGGGAATTTAAAAGTAAGGATGGAGGGTAGGAATGGGAGCTAGGGGAAGATTTCCAAAAGGCGTTTGATAAGGTGCCCCATAAAAGGCTGCTGAAGAAGATTAGGGCACACGGAGTTGGGGGTAGTGTGTTAAAGTGGATTGGGGACTGGCTATCCGACAGGAAGCAAAGAGTCGGAATAAATGGGTGTTTTTCCGGTTGGAGGAAGGTAACTAGTGGCGTGCCGCAGAGATCGGTACTCGGGCCGCAACTATTTACCATTTATATAGATGATCTGGAGGAGGGGACGGAGTGTAGGGTAACGAAGTTTGCAGACGACACAAAGATAAGTGGAAAAGTGAATCGTGTGGAGGACGGAGAAGATCTGCAGAGAGATTTGGACAGGCTGAGTGAGTGGGCGAGGATATGGCAAATGGAGTATAACATTGATAAATGCGAGGTTATACACTTTGGAGGAAATAATAACAAATGGGATTACTATCTCAATGGAAACAAATTAAAACATGCTACCGTGCAAAGGGACCTGGGGGTCCTTGTGCATGAGACGCAAAAGCCCAGTCTGCAGGTACAACAGGTGATCAAGAAGGCAAATGGGATGTTGGCCTATATTGCGAGGGGGATAGAATATAAAAGCAGGGATGTCTTGATGCACCTGTACAGGGCATTGGTGAGGCCGCAGCTGGAATACTGTGTGCAGTATTGGCCCCCTTATATGAGGAAGGATATATTGGCATTGGAGGGAGTGCAGAGAAGGTTCACCAGGTTGATACCGGAGATGAGGGGTTTGGATTATGAGGAGAGGCTGAGGAGATTGGGTTTGTACTCGTTGGAGTTTAGAAGAATGAGGGGGGATCTTATGGAGACTTATAAGATAATGCGGGGGCTGGATAGGGTGGAGGTGGAGAGATTCTTTCCACTTAGTAAGGAAGTTAAAACTAGAGGACACAGCCTCAAAATAAAGGGGGGTCGGTTTAAGACAGAGTTGAGGAGGAACTTCTTCTCCCAGAGGGTGGTGAATCTCTGGAATTCTCTGCCCACTGAGGTGGTGGAGGCTACCTCGCTGAATATGTTTAAAGCGCGGATGGATGGATTCCTGATCGGTAAGGGAATTAAGGGTTATGGGGATCAGGCGGGTAAGTGGTACTGATCCACGTCAGATCAGCCATGATCTTATTGAATGGCGGGGCAGGCTCGAGGGGCTAGATGGCCTACTCCTGCTCCTATTTCTTATGTTCTTATGTTCTTAAGAGGGACTTGGGCACTGAGAGCGAGGGTCGCAGCACTGGGGAAAAGGTCATAGAATCATAGAATCCCTGCAGTGCAGAAGAGGCCATTTGGCCCATCGAGTCTGCACTGACTCCCTGACAGAGTATCTTACCCAGGCCCCTCCATCCTATCCCTATAACGTCACACATTTACCATGGTTAATCCATCTAATTTACGCACCTTGGGACACTAAGGGGTATTTTAGCATGGCCAATCCACCTAACCTGCACATTTTTGGGCTGTGAGCAGAAATCAGAGCACTGGGAAGAAACCCACACCGACACGGGGAGAATATATGCATGCAGGCCACAAAACAGGAAGTGTGGCAAATGAGTTTAAAGTGAAGCTCGCAATGTTAAATGAATATATCGGCATTACTTTATGAACAACGTGAAAGCAAAACAACATTAGGTGAGTCATTGTTAAGCGGGACTTACTGTAAGTGTCTTTGTCCTGAAATGTGGGACAGGATCTGGAGTACAAATGATGGAGGAGACATACAGTAGGTCTGTTCTACCAAAGATCAATCACTACTGAAACTGAGAGGAAATTTGGGATCCATCTATGTTGTAGAAATTAAGGTCGATGAAATAAAGCTGTTTTAACTCTGATTCTTGTATGTTGCGCAGACATCCTCACTGGATCAGCCTCTGTCACCCTCTCCCTAACCCTCTTCATCTTGCTATTTCACTGGCTGCCATTAAAAAATGTCTCTGTCTTTTTAACTTACCTTTGGTCAACTCTTGCATCTACTGTTGCTTCTTTTGCTCTCTCCTACATTGAATGTTTGGGAATTTTTTTTGTTATTGTTACAACTCTATGAGGAGGGGTAAAAACAGACTTCTTTAGTTTATCACTTCAAGTCTGGCTGTACAGGGTTTTATTGTGAATTTACTGTGGATATATATTTGCCAATACTGCAGGAGAAAGCATAATGCTTTCAGATTATAAATAATTAATCAGGCAAGTTTTCTGAGTTTAAAACTAGAACAAGTGATGTTTATTGACACTACTCTCCAAATTGCAACTACCATTCATACATATTCCTTGGACCCATACACACACACACACAACTGCTGACGGTAGAATATGAGGATAGACTTAAAGATTTTTTTTAACAGTTCTTGAAGAAAATTAACAATTGAAGAAATATGCAGTTAACTGCTTTTTGGCTGGTCTCGATGTGGTGACTCCACTTTGCAGCCATTTTGTTCAGTTGTCTTCCTGGGTTTAGTTGTACAGCACAAATTTCCATGTTTCATCCCTAAAAGATCTCAGTTTACAGTAGGTTTCTGTTCTCAAGATGGTTATTTTGCAAATAGGTGTGCAGTACTTCTGAGAGAGAGCATGACATGATTCTTTGTAGCCTTCCAGTAAAACGTTCTAATCTTTGCTCTCTGGTTTGATAAATAGTTCTCAACAGTCATGTTGGCTGTATATTCCAGAGGAATTTAATTATCATGTCTGCTGTAGTCATTGTTTTATACTCAGGGAATTGCATTTTGATGTCTTACCTCAGAAACATTAGAAGAGTTTCCAACTAGTCTAAAAGCCAACAAGAGATGGGGTCATTCATCTTCCTGGAGGGTTTTGAGAGGCTGTTTCTTTTCATGCCACTTAGGTGGAATATATATTGTATATTGTAGCTGGCTGGCTGTCCCTCTATTGTCTTATTGGGATTACAATTCATTAAAATCCAGCCAGGAAAAGAGGCATTATAAATTGTGTCTTTTTATATCATGGAATACCATAGATCCATGAAATCCCTACAGTTCAGAAAGAGACCATTCAGCCCATAGAGTCTGCACCAACTCTCCAAAAGAACATCCCACCCATGCCCTCTCCTCCGCCCTAGCCCCATAACCATTTATCATAGAAATCATCATAGAAACCCTACAGTGCAGAAGGAGGCCATTCGGCCCATCGAGTCTGCACCGACCACAATCCCACCCAGGCCCTACCCCCATATCCCTACATATTTTACCCACTAATCCCTCTAACCTACGCATCTCAGGACACTAAGGGGCAATTTTAGCATGGCCAATCAACTTAACGCGCACATCTTTGGACTGTGGGAGGAAACCGGAGCACCCGGAGGAAACCCACACAGACACGAGGAGAATGTGCAAACTCCACACAGACAGTGACCCAAGCCGGGAATCGAACCCGGGACCCTGGAGCTGTGAAGCAGCAGTGCTGACCACTGCGCTACCGTGCCACCCTAGCCCCACCCATTTAACATGGCCAATCCACCTAACCTTTGTACCGTGGAAGGAAACCGGAGCACCCAGAGGAACCCACTTAGACAGAGGGAAAATGTGCAAACTCCACACAGACAGTCATCCAGGGCCGGAATCGACCCTGGTGCTGTGGGGTAGCAATGCTAACCACTGTGCCACCATGCCACCCTCTCATTGTTAAAGAATTTAACCCAGGCTGATTCTAAAACCCACTTGCATCAAAAGTAGCCATGTAGCCAAAATAAACTTTAAAACAGAAGAAACCTGGTTGTTGCCTTTTATCCTGTTATCAATTCCCAGTTATACATGTTTGTCTTAGATTAGGGAGTGAGTACAAACTGGAAACTAACCAGGGTGTGTGGAACGGGGTAGTTTATAAATAAAATAACATAGAATCATAGAATCTCTACAGTACAGAAAAAGGCCATTCGGCCCATCGAGTCTGCACCAACCACAATCCCACCCAGGCCCTACCCCCATATCCCTACATATTTACCCACGAATCCCTCTAACCTACGCATCTCAGGACACTAAGGGCAATTTTAGCATGGCCAATCATCCTAACCCGCACATCTTTGGACTGTGGGAGGAAACCAGAGCACCTGGAGAAAACCCATGCAGACACGAGGAGAATGTGCAAACTCCACACAGACAGTGACCCAAGCCGGGAATCGAACCCAGGTCCCTGGAGCTGTGAAGCAGCAGTGCTAACCACTGTGCTACTGTGTTGCCATATACCCAAGAGTGAGTTACAGACTGGAATCTTAATCTGGAATTTAAAAAAGAAGCACATCCTCCTAACATTTTGTTGAGACGATAAACAAATGCAAGTTTTTGTTTAATATCCATGAACCTCCAGTTTCTGATCTGCATTTGTTGCAAAAGCTAAGCTCATCACAGTCATTAAGGAGCTGAACTGTGACGAGAAAATCTTGAGGTCACAGTCCTGTCTCAATTGGAACTTAGACTTTTGTGCATTCAGTGGATGAATTTCATGAGTTCCTGGCCATGAAATTAGACAGTTTATTCTGTGGCATTCATCCAATATATCATGCCAAAACCTGCAGTTGTGATCACAGCTCTCAATATTGCTTTATTCAATGAGGCAGAACATCATCCATGCTTCGAAGTGGTTTTGGATCAATGCACACGTGCACTTTATTACTTCCTTTCACTATCAGCACTATTGAGAGACACAATCAGTCAGGCCAGTGATTGGTGCAAGAGCTGTTCTGTGAACAGGGTCATTAATATTCTTCTTGACTAGTTCATTTAAAGCCAGAGATAGCTTTCCATCTGGCAACTGTGATTTGGATTGTGATCAATTTGTGGATGCAGACATCTTTCTAACATCCCCTTGCTTTTTGACGATTTCCTGAGTCTTGGCCACTGCAAAGTGAACTTTGAGAATGCTCCATGGTTGCATGCTCTGATCATGAGTTGCATATGCTTAATGACTCTGCCTCCTGGAACACCTTTGCTTGTCTAAATAAACATCGAGACTTATAACCACTGAAAGAAGTTAATCGAGCAAAGTCAACAATTTACTGGTCAAAACAGATTCCCTGCTAAACTAATGCTTCTGTTGATCTGGGTTCTCAGCCAAGCATGCACAATGAGTGTTGGGAATGGGCATGGGAATCTTGGAATTGGGTTCCACTTACCATTTTTAAATGGCTCTGGAGTTAACCCAACTCTGCAAAAATCCAGATAAAAGCAAATTACTATGGATGCTGGAATCTAAATCAAAAACAGAAAATGCTGGAAAATCTCTGCAGCTCTCAGCATCCAGACTTGAAAACGTTGGCTCTGATCTCTCTTCACAGATGCTGTCAGACCTTCTGAGATTTTCCAGCATTTTCTGATTCTTCTGCACCCCATTGGCTTTGTTTCCACTTGTTAAATGTGGCGAGTGATTTGTTCTAACACTGAGGCTCGTGTCCTTTTGAACCATTTGGTCTCGTATTCATTCTCTAGTAAAACATTAACAGTGCCCCTACTGTCAAAGTTTGCTGATTGGAACCAAGAACTTCATCTGGGGGTTGGAGTATAAGAGTAGTGAAGTCTTGCTGCAACTGAACAAGGTACTGGTGAGACCACATCTACAGTACTGTGAGCAGTTTTGATCCCCTTATTTAAGGAAAGATTTAGGAGGTGATCTTACCAGCTCGTCCCGCCGGTTGATTGGCATGGTGAGCGAGTAAGATTGTAGAGGCGAAAATCTGGGATCATGCTCGATTTCTCACCTCTCACGATACTACCTTGATGACAGAAGCCAGAGGGTGGTTGTAGAGGGTTGTTTTTCAAACTGGAGGCCTGTGACCAGCGATGTGCCTCAGGAATCAGTGCTGGGTCCACTGTTATTTGTCATTTATATTAATGATTTGGATGAGAATATAGGAGGCATGGTTAGTAAGTTTGCTAACTTACATGACACCAAGATTGGTGGCATAGTGCACAGTGAAGAAAGTTGTCTTGGATTGCAACGGGATCTTGATCAATTGGGCCAGTGGGCCGACGAATGGCAGCTGGAGTTTAATTTAGATAAATGCAAGGTGATGCATTTTGGTAGATTGAACTAGGACAGGACTTACTCAGTCAATGGCAGGGCGTTGGGGAGAGTTACAGAACACAGAGATCTGGGGGTACATGTTCATAGCTCCTTGAAAGTGGAGTCACATGTGGACAGAGTGGTGGAGAAGGCATTCAGCGTGCTTGGTTTCATTGGTCAGAACATTGAATACAGGAGTTGGGACGTCTTGTTGAAGTTGTACAAGACATTGGTAAGGTCACATTTGGAATACTGTGTACAGTTCTGGTCACCCTATTATAGAAAGGATATTATTAAACTAAAATGAGTGCAGAAAAGATTTACTAGGATGCTACTGGGACTTGATGGTTTGAGTTATAAGGAGAGGTTGGATAGACTGGGACTTTTTTCTCTGGAGCGTAGAAGGCTGAGAGGTGAGCTGATAGAGGTCTGTAAAATAATGAGGGGTATGGATCAGCGAGATAGTCAATATATTTTCCCAAAGGTAGGGGAGCCTAAAACTAGAGGGCATAGGTTTAAGGTGAGAGGGGAGAGATACAAAAGTGTCCAGAGGGGCAATTTTTTCACACAGAGGGTGGTGAGTGTCTGGAACAAGCTGCCAGAGGTAGTAGTAGAGGCAGGCACAATTTTGTCTTTTAAAAAGCATTTAGACAGTTACATGGATAAGATGGGTATAGAGGGATATGGGCCAAATGCGGACAATTGGGACTAGCTTAAGGGTTTTTTAAAAAAAAGGGCGGCATGGACAAGTTGGGCTGAAGGGCCTGTTTCCATGCTGTGAGACTCTATGACTCTACCTGCACTGGATTGCCGGCATAATCAGCTTTGCCCTGGGAAGGGGAGCCAGGTGTGATGGCCTCTTCAGTGTGACTGGAGGCCATCAAGGCTCATTGGGTGGTTGGGGGTGGGGGGACAGTGCCAGCATGGCACTGCCAACCTAGGACCCTGGCGGTGCCAGCCTGGCACATTAGCATTGCCAGTCTGGCACTGACCATGGGACACCCTGGCATTGTCCACTGGGCACCGGGCAGTGCCTAGGGTTTGGGCCTAAGGGGAGGGGCAGGGCCTGAAGTGCAGAACCTAAGGGGAGATGGGCAGGGGGGCTGCGTACTCTGCAATCAGGGATCAGTCAGGGCAGTGATCGGCCGGGGGGATATTGTGGCAGCGATTGGCAAGGGGGTTATCAGGCTAGTGATGGGCCGAGGAGGCCAGCATTCAGAGGTGGGGGGGAAGCAGGTGATGGGCCGGGGAGGCCCGCGATTGGGGGTGAGGCCAGCAATCGTGGGGGATGGGAGGAGTGCATGGGGTGATATTCAGGGGAGTGAGGCTGAGCGACAGATCTCTCTGTTCTGTGTACACTTGTACACAGAACACCGGAGATTGGCGTATGCACAGTGGCACCCTCTAGCTGTCATCAGCCGGCCTCCCAGTGAGCATAGACTCCATCCATTCCCTGTACTGGCTTGAATTACACTTTGCCTCTTTTTTTGCACCAAGTGCCATGAGATCCTGTCTGAGAGCTTGCTGAAAAAATGGGCATATTTCTGTCCTGTTTTCACACTCCCTTGGCACTTAGAATTGTTTCGGTAAGATCGTACCCCGCGTCTCCCCCCCCCCCCCCGCCTATTATTTCATTGGAGCCAGTTTAGAGAAGGTTCACTGGGATGCTCCCAGCTATGAAGGGATTGTCTCATGAGGAAAGGTTAAACAGGTTGGGACTCTACTCATTAGAACTTAGAAGAATGAGACGTGATCTCATTGAAATATATAAAATTCCTAAGGGGCTTGACAGGGTGAATGCTAAGAAGATATTTCCTCTCATGGGCGAGTCTGAGAACAGAGGATATAGTTTCAGAATAAAAAGGGCCAATTTAAGACTGAGATGAGGAGGAATTTCTTTTCTCAGAGGATTGAGTCTTTGAAGTTCCTGGAAACAGAGAGCTGTGGGGGCAAAGGCCGAGATAGATTTTTGATCAGTCAGGGAATTAAAGGGAAAAGGGCAGGAAAGTGGTAAGGAATATTGGATCAGCCATGATTCTATTGAATGGCAGACAGACTTGAGAGACCAAATGGCCTCCTCATGTTTCTATCTCTTATGGCTTTATGGAATCAAAATATTTTAATTAAATGCTATTTGCCTTAGTTCAGACTTCTGGACGGTGGACATTTGGTTTAGGAATACTTGCGTTCTCTGCATTCAAAATCCGACAATGTCTTGACATGATGCCTTTCACATGACTAACACTTTAGGAGCTTTCCAAAAATTTGTGAGGCTTCATAACTGGAGTCACTCTCCGTTTTGCTTATGCTTATTGCTGCGCAGTTAGTTATTTTCTGTTGGTTTTCTAGTTTGACAGGACAGCAAAATCTTCCCATAGCAGATTTGGTTCTTGTATTGGTCTCTTCCTAGCAACGTTGCCCGGTAAGTTAATGACTATTTCTATCTCGAGACCCTGACAGTTACACATTTCAATAAATGCGCAGTGATATTGCAAACAACTCTCTGGTATCATTAGGATTTTCATGTCAATTGAGTATGTCAAATTCAAATGTTTCATTAATGTCCAATGCAAAATTTCTATTTTTTACTTTATAAGGACAACCTCTAGATCAAACTTGTCTTCCACTGAGACTGAGGTATTTTCAGTGCTTCTTTCCCCATGTAGTTTATTAGAGTAGCAGTTCTAACTCCTTAATGAGATGTGATGGAATCTTGTAAATTACCCATTCTTTTAAAGCATTTCCAATTACTGAGCTGATGATCTATCCTCTCTGGAGGAAGGGGAAAGGACAAGTTCAGTACTGGTTTGCAGAAGTGATTTCCCAGCTCTGAATTCCTGATTAACATCCTCATTTTTTATCTTAAAATTATGCTATGGCACAGTCACACAACATACAGCCGAGTAACATTGCAGAGGCTTTTATACCTTATTAGTTTGGAGTACTTTGCTGAAAGCATGAGCTTGATTTTCAGTTGCCCATAGGGAGTAAGAATGGGAGTGTGCATTTAGAAAGTAGTGCTCCTGGATGGCGTCACAGTGTCCATTCTGCCTCCTGGGCATACTGATATTTTCAAAGTGGGGGAAAAGGTGAGGAGGAGCCAGAATCTTGCTCACCTCAAGTAAACTGCCCAAGAAGCTCCTTAAGCTCCTTGCTTATTAACAGGCTGGGAAGGGCTAGAAGGCAATTTTCAAATATCGGATGCCAAACTCAAACATTCTGAGTGTACGTTAGTTGTTCACTGCGGACAGCCATCAAGTATTGTTTTTTCTGAGGAATAATTTTTGGAAATAAGGATTATTGTCTCAGATTTGGGTACATTATCTTTTTGTTGGTCTTTTGGCTCCTTCTCTGTGCCATGAAGCTACTGGCCCACTGATACCCTGCCATGGCTGCCTTTGAGCCTTTTTCAGCCTTTGAGTATTGTACTCAGCAGACAGTTCCCACTTCCTACATATGAATTAGGAGCAGGAACAGCCCATTCAGCCCCTTGAGCCTGCTACGCCACTCAATAAGACCATGACCAATCTTACTGCAGCTTCAACTTCACCTTCCACCAACCTCTGATAATCTTTGACTCCCTTCTTGGTCAAGAATCTATCTACACCTACCTTAAATTATTTAATGACCCTGCCTCCAATGCTGTGCACCTTCCATGTTTTCAAGATGACCCAAAGTTTTATATAGGTGCTGAAATACTTCCTAATTTTTCCAAATTTGGTATCATACTTTTTACTTCTCCATTCTTATTCTCCCTTTCAGGCTCACTTAGTTATTGTCGGTTTACTTCAGCAAACCTTTACTGTTTTTTAAATGTAACATTGTTTTGCATAAGCTATTTGTGAAAAAAAGTCATTATTCATCTAAAGATATTTATAGTGACAAAAGGCTGTTTAAAAACATGATATTTTAACTTGTATTAATAATAGAAAGGCAGATAATTGTTAGTGAGATCATAATGATAAAAATATTACCATGTGCAATTTGCTTTCTTTGCCCTGAAATGAGTATTCTGGTTCAAATTCTGTTTGTTGCTCCAATATGGCTCTATTTACAGATGAGTCAAATGAAATATAAATGACTCATCTCCCCAGCTGAACTAAAATAACAATAAACCCATTAAGTACAGTATTGTAGAGGTCAAGAAAATGCAGAAGTCTTAATGTTACCTGTGGTGGTGAAGCATCAGCAGCTCTGTCTTAAGAGCCAAAAAGTGAGCTCATCAAAATTATTAAAACCATTCAAGTTGATAAAGAAACTATCAATATCAATAAACTGCATGTCCAGACAAGTCTTTATTGTGTCGCTGACTGATGTATCTAGAAAAATGCGATACAAATTCAAGTTTACTACAAATGCACAAAGTCATATCATTCACACTGTTGCCATGATAAATACAAATGATGGCAATGGTGAGATTTATGATGGTTCATTTGTGTGTGTTGGAGGCCCATAATTCTTAATCATTGCTGGTATAAAATGAGTTATGGTTCTTAGCAAGACTGAAGGTCTGTCTCTGTGTGAAAGCACAGTGTGATTGCTGAGTGTGGTACTTTAGTCCAAGTGATAAAACAAAGCTGGTGGAAATCTAAGAGGGGATGTTGGGACTGTAGTTACCCAGGAGTTAGAGGTGTTTTAATCCTTCTAACATTTCCTGGATAAATATTCTGCTAATAGAGTCGGAATCATCTGAAGTCTCCGATTTAAATTGGAGTACCGACTGTTCTCAGTGCAGGGTAATTGCCTATCAGTTTAAACTTCCCGGGCAATTCTCTTGCAATCCTTGCATGGGGGCTTCTGGGAAGTCCACCAATATATCTTCTGGGGTACCTCCCGGGTAAGGAGATCAGAGGTTCAGAGGTTCTGGGCCATTTTTAACACCCCCCCCTCCCCTAAAAGATGATGAGCATTTTCAGCATTTCCTATTTTTATCATAGTGATTCATGCTGTTCTTCATTTTCTATATATTGTTCCTTTTCCAACATGTTCTTATTTGGTGTCTCATTTCCCCTTCTTCTGAAAGCAGTGACTCAGACTGAAATGCAATTTCATCAGCCAGTAGCTCTATTTTTATAGATGCTTTTTTCTCAGCGGTTTTCCAGCACTTTTTGTAAATGGAAATTGTCTCCAGAAGCTTTACTGTTTTTTTCCCCAATAATCTGCACTTTAAAATATGTGACTCAAGCATTAATGATTAACTATTCTTGCAGTAATCTTCTTACTGGATTAAATGTGGTCTTGTGCATACTCACTTCGCTTTGGCAGACATCAGCACAGGTAGAAGACGCTCTTCAGCCCATCAAATGTTACAGTTAAATGGAAATGGAATGCACAAGATAAAAGGTACAAAATAATATGGAAATATGGAAAATTCATGATAGATTATTCACCCTTTGTAAGAAACGTCTTCAGTTAAAGCAGAGGGTAGCTTGGATTTTCTGGTATTAAACTGCCATTGTAACTCATTCAAAACACTGTGGGCATTAATGTAATGGAAATCGGAAAATGTAAGCTCGCATCTTTTGTTATTGAAAACAAAATTCCGGATATTGACGAGGCGATTTCAATTATTCTCTCCCTCATAATACTCGCAGTATAATTCTGCATACCAAGGATCTAACACTTATCAGAACTTGCAAGAGTTTTAGTATTTGTTTATTTTAAACCATTTAATTAATTTCAAATTGCATTTACAGACAAATTTTCAATATTAAATAATTCTAAAATCCAAAATTATACATTGTTTGCATTTACACAATCCAATCAGCGCAAAAGTAACATTTTGAGTTTGCATAGATCCAAATACTTGCAGCAATTTCTAATCAACAAATTATTGAAATAAATTACTTGGAGTAATTTTAGTACTTTTTAAACATTTAAGCCATTTAATTTAAACAGCATCATGCTGATCTTAACAAAATGCCTTTCCTGTTTTTGTAACAGAAAATTGCCATCGCAGTGAAAAGTGAAGCCTGAGAAATTAAACTTCCACATAAATATTATTCCTTGTTCTCCTTTTTAAATCAAAGCACATTTTTTGATACCTATAGCATTCATCTTATTAGTCAGGGTAAGCCGACTGCTATTTTGACAAACATTTTCAAAACGGCTCATTTTTTTTCCAGTGACTTGTACAATTACAGCATGCATTCTGTGCTGCAAAGACAGCATGCATGGCCTTCCAGATAGCAGATTCCTCATCCTCTGGTGCCACAAATTGCTCCTGCTGCTTTTTCCCCTCTGACACACCTAGAGAAAGAAAAGAGGAAGGCAGGCTATAATGACATCCACCTGTCATATTATATGTGTCCCCCTGCTGAAAACCTGCAGGAATGGGGTGGGGGGTGGAGTGATAAAATCCAGTCCTGGGTGTTTGCATTTCTCTTTAAAAGTTAATAGTCTCTATCAGGATTGTAACAGATGGTATAATGTAAATTGCATTAGCTGGACTTGGATGCACTGTACTCATTCATTAACTGATGCATAAAGAGTACTACCCTGTGGGGGGAGTAGGTAATATTTGCTCAATTGAACAATTCTGTCATTATATATCTCTTTATCATTTAACTTCTGGAAGGAGAGTTTGAGTCTCTATAAAATTGTTTATTCAAAACCATCCATTCTTTTTTCCATTCTGGGGAATAATTGACATCACTGTGGAGCACTAAGTCAGAGGAAGCTCATTCCACCTCCAGTAGATAGAGTATCATTGCACTTCCATTTGCACTTCATGGATTAAAGGATTTATTTGAACTTAAATGGTGGAATTGAGGTATGGTACTGAAGACTCACACAGCCGAACTAGCAATCTGCAGACTAAGCTATTCCAATAAGCTAGGATACTGGCATCTACCTGACAATGTAGAAAATTGACCCAATATGCCCTTTTCACAGAAATAAGTGTCTATCAAATCCGGTCAGTTACCATCCTATCAGTTTGCTCCCAGTCATCAGCAAAGTATTTGAAGTAATTATATTGCCATCAAGTGACATCTTTTCACCAATGTCTTAAGTTTGCTGTGGTTCAGTCTCAGAGTTAAATGATTGTGGGTTCAAGTCCCACTACATAAAGTTGAGCACAAATATCTCAGCTGACAAGAAGGCACCAATTTTAGGTGATTGGCAAAAGAAGCAACAACAACAATGAGTGGTTAGGATTTGGAATGCCCTGCCTGAGTGTGTTGGAGACAGATTCAATCAAAGCCTTTAAAAGAACGTTTTGGAATTACCTTTTCTTCATGGGATGTGATTTATTGTCCATCCCTAATTGCCTTTGAATTGAGTGGCTTACCAGGCCATTTCAGAGGTCAGTTAAGAGACAACCACACTCCTCTGGTGTCACATACAGGCCAGATAAAGATGGCAGATTTCCTTTTCTAACGGGCATTAATGAACCAGATGGGTCTTAACAGCAATCAAGGATAGTTTCATGGTCACAATTACTGAGGTTAGCTTTATATTCCTGACTTTTTATTAGTTGAATTTTGAATTCCAGCAACTGCCATGGTGGGATTTGAACCCATGTCCCTGGAGCATTAGCCTCGGCTGCTAAATTACTAGTCCAGTGACAGCCACTACGCCACTGTGTTCCCATCTGAAAGAAAAAAGTATTGCAGGGCTACAAGGAAAAAGCAGGAGAGCGAGACTAGGTGAGTTGCTCTTGCAGTGAGCTGTCTCAGATATGTTAGGCTGTATAGTCTCTATCTATGCTGTAAAAATTCAATGATTCTGACACTCCAGTGTATTGCCTTATCCCCATAACCATATGCATTCTTTCTTTTCAGATAGAAACTCAATTCCCTTTTGAATATTTTGTTCAAATCTGCCTCCACCACCCTCTCAGGAAGTTTGTTCCAGTCTCCAAACACCCTCTGGGTGAAAATAATTTCCTTTGTGTTATTTCGACTTCTTTTGCCCATTATTTTCAATCTGTGCCCTCTAGATATTGATGTGCTCTTGAGAGTGAACAGTTTCCCACAATTTACCCTGTCCATACCTCTCAGGATCTTGACTACCTCTATCAAATCTCCTTTCAGCCTTCTTTTCTTCAAGGAAACCAGACCCAACCTCTCCAGTCTATCCTCATAGCTACAGTTGTTGATCCATGAAATCATTCTTGTGAGTCTCCACTGTACTCTCTTCAATGTTGGAATTAAAAGTCTAATGACGACCATGAAACCATTGTTGACATCATTAAAAACCCATCTGGCTCACAAATGCCCTGTAGGGAAGAAAATCTGCCATCATTACCTGAGACTCTTAAATACCCCCTGAAATAGCCTAGCAAGCCACTCAGTTTAAGGGCAATTTGGGATGGGCAATAAATGCTGGTCCAGTCAGCAATGCCCACATCCCATGAATGAATTAAAAAAGGCACCATACAATTTCTTTTGATAAATAGCCAATAGCTGGGTGTGAGGGAAGAGCTAAAATAAATTGGCTGGGCGCATCGTTTAATAACTTCATAGGGCACATAGGGCAATAATTTATTCCAATACATTTAGGCAAGAGTACAGCTGGGATTTAAGTGAAGATCCAAATCAGAATGTCAAAGGTGATGGAATGGAAGATGAAGAGAAAATGTGCAGTATATGTGCAACAGGTACATGGCAAGTATTGATTATATCCTGTCATCAAATATTCAGGAATACATTCAGTCATAAGACTTACCAGTGCTTTAGGCTGATAATCAGCACTTTTCGCCACATATTGGCTTCTTTGCACTCCTCAACCTTTCATTGGGATTGGTGGTTGTCAATATCAAACAATCAGATCAGTTAAAAGCTGGACTGAAAGAAGATCAGAGTGTTTAGAGGCAGGACTATTAGTACTAAGTTTTTAGATACATAAAGACTTGACTCAACACAAAATGATAAGTTGATAGTTACAGGGAAATTTGAGGTCTGATGTTAATCATCAATAAGAGTCTAACTGCCTGCAACCTCCAGGCTGGTGGCTGTTAAATCCCACCGTGCCTGTGAGATGGAAGAATAAACAGTCCTACATTTTATACATATTTAATTGATTTTGAAGTTCTCTAGTTGTTCAAAACCTGTTAATTAAAAGAAATTGAAAACTTGGTTTGTTCATGAACAAGTCATTCTTACTCCAAAAGAGAAAATGCTGGAAAATCTCAGCAGGTCTGGCAGCATTCAGCCATTTTTACTGTCGCTCTATCACAATTATAGTAACAAAAAGGAAACCCATCCTGTCGACAATCCAGCAATAGCAGCTTGCAGTTCTTTACATGCCAGAAGATATAGTCAAGCACAAACACAGATAAATCTACAAAGTCTGGAAGTCTGAAATAAAGACAAAGGCTGGGATTCTCTGATCTAGTTTGCCCCACCATCTCTGCCAGCGAGAACAGAGAATTTAGCGCTCAACCAAAAATTATTATTTACAATTATAAACCAGCATTAAACATGTTATCTTAATACAGTTCTATTCTGGGATAGATCTCATCCTTGGGCTCATTCAGATGCATTTTTGCAAGTAAACTTCACTATACTATTCTCACCATTTCTTCCTTCTCATTGACTGCAAGGGCACACTGACAGTGTGTTTTCCCTTATCTACTGGTCTCTGTTAACCTTCTATCCTTTTGTTACTGGTACATTTAAAAATCTCTCTGGTGCACAGAGATATTTTTATCACATCTTTGTACTCAGTATAGCTTGCTTTTCATTTGAATGCACAAAGTAGCAGAAGAAACAAAGCCAATGCACAAGGGGATGTTTATTTGCAAAAGAAAGGGAACATGCATGGTCTTTTTCTTAAGATGGCATGGACATTCTGGAATACAGATTTAAGGCTGGCATGAGGTGGATATTAATAAATACCGAAGGTGCTGGAAATGCACAACAGGTCAAATAGTCTGAAAATCTGAAAAATCCTTCATCAGAATGCATTAGAGCAGTGGTGGCATAGTAGTATTGTTGCTAGATGAGTAATTCAGAGACCCAGGATAAAGCTCTAGGGACCTGGGTTCAAATCTCATCACAGTAGATGGTGAAATTTGAATTCAATAAAAATGGAATTAAACAGTCTACTGAAGAGCATGAAACCATTGTCAATTGTTGTAAATACTCATCTGGTTCACTAATGCCCTTTAGGGGAGGAAATCTACCATTCTTACGTGGTCTGGCCTACATCTGACTCCAGATCCATAGCAATGTGGTTGACTCTTAATTGCTCCTCGGGGATGGACAACAAATGCCATGAATGAACAATGACATGAATGAATAAAAACAAAAATTTAGGGTGAAGAATTTCATCCAACGTGCTAAGCTTTTTTTTGTTTTTTTCAGAAGATAACTGCATTGCTTTCCCAGACTTTTCTGTCTCAATTTTAGATTTCTGGCTTTCACATTCTTTCTGCTTATTGCTACCAAATAGTACGAGTCCATCTGCCCTCTTCTTCAATTCAAGTAGCGAACATCTAATTTGCTCTCTGCTGTGAGAAAACTATCAGAATTAGTCATTCAGCAAGTTTTATCAATGGCAAGTGCTGATTGTGATTGGGCTAGACCATTTTTAACTGCAAATTTCTCTTCCATGAAATAAGGCAAGCTGCTGAGATCGACAGCTGTCTATTTTCTCACTTGTCCTTCCTTGTAGCTTGATGTGAACAACATAGACTAAACTACTTTTGAGTACTATGCATCAAGAAAACAATTCTTGTTTTGTTATATTTAGCACAAGATGGATTCAGTCGATTCTGTGAATGAGTGGGTTTACGGCGACAAGAGTGGGAAATATTTTAAGAAGGCCAAAGTCTCAATTCACATTGACCTAAAAGCAGGAAATGATTGTCCCCCACCCTGTCAGTAGTGGGCCACATTCCCCACTGTTCGACGTTCTGAACCTCATTGTAATAAACCATTATTGGGCCCATATGCTGCAATCATGCGTTATATCATATGTTAAAAAATGTGTCCATGGCAGTGTGATGCCAGAATGGCATGAAACACCACTAGTTTCAGAGGGCAGGCACCTGGTGAGCAGTACTCAGCACTCGGGGGGCGGTGGGGAAGGTGGCAGACTAGGGTAAAGCCAGGAGATGGCACAGTGATGCCAAGAGGATGAAAATTTGATGTCAAGGTGGTGCTAGGGGGTGCACCTGGGTGGAGATTATTTTCTGGGGGTGTGCTTGGTGTGTGTTAGGGCAGCCTTTAAATATGCCACCCAGACCATCAGTTTGCTGGTTGATGGCCTCAACATTGATTTTCTCACCCGATATTGGCCATTGCCAATATCGGAGAAAATCTCACCCTCAGTTTGGGTTCTGTCAGTGCCACTCAGCTCCTGATCTCATTGCAACTTTATTCTCAACATGGACAAAAAAGCTGAACTCAAGAGGTAAAGTAAGAGTGACTGCCATTGACATCAAGGCAGCATTTGACTCAATGTGGCATCAAGGAGCCCTAGCAAAATTGGAGTCAACTGGACTCAGTGGAAAACTCTCCACTGGTTGGAGTCGTACTTGGCACACAGTAAGTTCATAGAATCCCTACAGTGTAGAAGGAGGCTATTCATCCCATTGAGTCTGCATTGACTCCGACAGAGCACCTTACCCAAGCTTACCCCCTGCCCTATCCCCGTAATCCCACACATTTATCCCACTAATCTGCCTAACCTACTAAGGGGCAATTTAACATTGCCAATCAACCTAATCTGCACATTTCTGTACTGTGGGAGGAAACCGGAGCACCTGGAGGAAACCTACACAGATGGTTGTGGTTGTTGGAGGTCAATCATCTCAGTCCTAGGACATCACTCCAGGAGTTTCTCTTGGGAAGTGTCCAAGGCCCCAACCATCTTCAGCCATTTCACCAATGACCTTCTCTCCATCAAAAGGATCATAAGGTCGGAAGCGGGGATGTTTGCTAATATTTGGACAGTTCAGCACCATTCAGGACTCCTCAGATACTGAAGCAGTCCACGTCCACATGCAACTAGATCTGGACAATAGCCAGGCTTGAGCTGATAAGTGGCAGGTAATAGTCGCATTTAAGCAGAAAATCAAATTAGGTGAATTGCTGTACTTCGATGACTTGACCATGGCACATAATTAAACCACAATGTAAAGGACCTACCTGCACTAATATAACTGTATGGCTGTGAGACAGTTAAAGCAGTTAAAAGTCAGCAGCATTGTTGTGGGACTGGAATCAGATCTAGGCTCCAACAGGTAAGGACAGCAAGTTTTCTTCTCTTGAGGATGTGAATGAATTGGTTGGTGTTCTATAACGTCCTGATGGCTTCATGGGCAGTTTATTGATATCAGCTTTTTTAAAACTGAAATAAAACCTTTTAACTGTTATGGTCTCTGGATTATTGGTCCAGTAACATTACTATACGTTGTGGGGGGAGAAAAAATTAGCCAATGTCTCTGTGGATCATTACTATCCAACAACATCTGCTCGATTTGTGTCCAGTGAGACCAGATTGAGCTTGTGTGTAATTGTAATGTAAGGGGCAGCACGGTGGCACAGTGGTTAGCACTGCTGCCTCACAGCGCCAGGGACCCAGGTTCGATTCCTGGCTTGGGTCACTGTCTGTGTGGAGTTTGCACATTCTCCCCGTGTCTGCGTGGGTTTCCTCCGGGTGCTCTGGTTTCCTCCCACAATCTGAAAGATGTGCTGGTTAGGTGCATTGACCCGAACTGGCGCTGGAGCGTGGCGACAAGGGGAATTTTACAGTAACTTCATTGCAGTGTTAATATAAGCCTTACTTGTGACTAATAAATAAACTTTTAAAAAAACTTTAATTCCCACTATTAACAAATGAGGTGTGATTGTAGAGACTCTCAGATAAAGGTCACTTGAGTGAAGTGATATTGTAGAAGGTCAATGCCCTTCAGGAAGGAGAGAAAATTGGTGAGACAAAGAAAATAGTTTAGTGCTCTTTGACTTCTGGTCACCCCTTTGAGAAAATATTATCTCCTATTTCAAATATCTTGCCACAATTGTTGCATTGCAGCTTTTAATTACTGAGCAAGTTCTATGTCCAATTCATCAAATAGTTTCATGATATTAGTGTGTGAATTATAAAGAAACAAATAAGATGAATCAGATTTGTAACAAATGATGGTTAAATTACCAGCAACCTGGAGCTGCTGTTCCATCAACTTAATTTCCATTTCTGAGCCAATCAGTGAGCGCATCAGGTTCCTCCTGGATAAAATGTCACTCAATGTTGAGAAAATGTTTTGCAAATAATTCCCTGCAAACTGAACAGAATTTTTTTAGTCCAAAGGAATTAGTATATATTTTGTTAAAGTAAGCCTCAGAAGCACAATCTGATAGCTATGATTGTTAGTGCAGCACCAACAGCAGTATCCAGAAATCAAAAGAGCAGATGAGTGAAGGGGTTCACCTTGGGGAGAAACCTACCACCTGAAAACAGAAATGACCTGGGCTAATCTAAAAGATTAATGTGTGTTACATTCAGAAAAATTATCTGACTGATCTTTGTCATGATTTGCAGAATAATTTAAATATGAATGTAATTGTGATCTCTGCTACACCAGTCAAAATGATTGTAGTCATCAACTTTACTGTTACCGGTTTATCTTGGCCTTCAATAGTAATTATGTGCTAAGAAGTGAGCCTCTCATGTTTGAAGGACAGCTCACAATGGCAGAGGTCAGAGGAGCACACAAAATGCAGAGTATTGCAGGTGCCAGGAATCCGAAATAAAACAGAAAATACTGGAAATCAGATAAGACAGCAGCTGTGGAGGGAACAGATCAATTAACATTTCAGGTATGGGATACAGGAGAGAGAAATTAACCCATGTTCCTGCTGTTTGTCACCATACAACAACCCCTGCTGAATATGCAAGTGGGTAAGTGGGGGCAAGATTGGGGAGTGTAGTTGACTTCCAGGATCAAAAATCAGGTCAACCCTCACCTATCGAAGCTCATATCTGAATAATGGTCTTTTCAGTGAGGCGAGATATTGAAGAACACAGGTCTCTCTGCCCATTTACTAACTTAGCTGTAAATTTGGCACAGAAAACTTATTTGGAAGATAACTATTTTTCCCTTCCTAGCTTAGTTCAGTTTTTCATTCTTTCCATTAATTTAGTGTATCTACAAATAAGATTTCTTTATTTAATCTCTGCAGTAGCCATGGAAAGACTTTTATTTTGATCTGAATTTACAAGATCCCTGAGCACTTATGTATAGACAGGCAAAGCTCCAGCTAAATTTAAAAAATGAATTCACTCAATGATGATGGAGATGCTTAGTGATGCCACTAATGCTATCGTGGGTGTTTTCAAAATATTCTAGGTATATTCATGGCCCATTTATTGTTTGGAGACAGATTTGAGGATTTGCTTCTGTCTTTGTTCCCATACAGTGGTTGATGCCCTCCACATGGGAGGTAATTTCTACTCTCTTTCTCAACAAATCGTCATGGTCATGGATGAGAATAACCCTGAGTTGGCAAGTATAATGATTACATGGGAACTTTAGGGAAGGAAATCTGCCGTCCTTACATGATCTGCCTATATGTGACTCGAGCCACAGCAATGTGGTTGACTCTCAATTGCCCTCCAAGGGCAATTAGGGATGGGCAATAAATGCTGGCCAAGGATAGGAAGGGTAGGATTCGAGAACCGTGGATAACCAGGGAAATTGAGGGATTGGTCAAAAAGAAAAGAGAGGCGTACGTTAGGTCCAGGCAGCTAAAAACGGAGGGAGCTCTGGAGGAATACAAAGAAAGTAGGAAAGAACTCAAATGAGGAATTAGAAGGGCAAGAAGGGGTCACGAAATGTCCTTGGCAGACAGGATTAAGGAGAATCCCAAGGCATTTTATTCATACGTTAGGAACAAAAGGGTTGTCAGGGAAAAAATCGGACCTCTCAGGGACCAAAGTGGGGAATTATGCTAAGAGCCCAAAGAAGTAGGGGAGATCCTAAATGAATACTTTGCGTCGGTATTCACAAAGGAGAGGGACGTGTTGACTTGGAGTGTCTCGGAGGGGAGTGTTGACCCGTTAGAGAAAATCTCCATTACAACAGAGGAAGTGTTAGGTATTTTAGGGAATGTAAAGACTGACAAATCCCCAGGGCCTGATGGAATCTATCCAAGGCTGCTCAGGGAGACGAGAGATGAAATTGCTGGGCCTCTGACGCAAATCTTTGTCTCGTCACTGGACACAGGTGAGGTCCCGGAGGATTGGAGGATAGCTAATGTGGTCCCGTTATTTAAGAAGGGTAGGAAGGATAACCTGGGAAATTATACGCCGGTGAGTCCGTGGTAGGGAAGTTGTTGGAGAGGATTCTTAGAGATAGGATGTATGCGCATTTAGAAAGGAATAAACTCATTAACGATAGTCAGCATGGTTTTGTGAGAGGGAGGTCATGCCTCACTAACCTGATGGAGTTTTTTGAAGAAGTGACTAGAATGGTTGACGAGGGAAGGGTGTCGTCTATATGGACTTTAGTAAAGCGTTTGACAAATCCCTCATTGTAGGTTGGTGCAAAAGGTTGGATCTCATGGGATAAAGGGGGAGGTGGCTAGATGGGTGGAGAACTGGCTTGGTCACAGAAGACAGAGGGTGGTAGTGGAAGGGTCTTTTTCCGGCTGGATGCCTGTGACTAGTGGTGTTCCGCAGGGCTCTGTATTGGGACCTCTGCTGTTTGTGATTTATTTAAACGATCTGGAAGAAGGTGTAACTGGGGTGATCAGTAAGTTTGCAGATGACACGAAAATGGCTGGACTTGCGGATAGTGAGGAACATTGTCAGAGGTTACAGAAGGATATAGATAGGCTGGAAATTTGGGCAAAGAAATGGCAGATGGAGTTCAATCCAGATAAATGCGAAGTGATGCATTTTGGTAGAACTAACGTAGGGGGGAGCTATATGATAAATGGCAGAACCATAAAGGGTGTAGATACGCAGAGGGACCTGGGTGTGCAAGTCCACAGATCCTTGAAGGTGACGTCACAGGTGGAGAAGGTAGTGAATAAGGCATATGGCATGCATGCCTTTATAGGACGGGGCATAGAGTATAAAAGTTGGGGTCTGATGTTGCAGTTGTATAGAACGTTGGTTCGGCCGCATTTGGAATACTGTGCCCAGTTCTGGTTGCCACTCTACCAGAAGGACGTGGGGGCTTTAGAGAGAGTACAGAGGAGGTTTACCAGGATGTTGCCTGGTATGGAAGGGCTTAGTTATGAGGAGAGATTGGGTAAACTGCGGTTTGTTCTCACTAGGAAGACGGAGGATGAGGGGTGACCTAATAGAGGTGTATAAAATTATGAAAGGCATAGATAGGGTGAACGGTGGGAAGCTTTTTCCCAGGTCGGTGGTGATGTTCACGAGGGGTCATAGGTTCAAGGTGAGGGGGGGAGGTTTAACACGGATATCAGAAGGACGTATTTTACACAGAGGGTGGTGGGGGCCTGGAATGCGCTGCCGGGCAAGGTGGTGGAGGCGGACACACTGGGAACGTTTAAGACTTATCTAGATAGCCACATGAACAGAGTGGGAATGGATGGATACAAAAGAATGGTCTAGTTTGGACCAGGGAGTGGCATGGGCTTGGAGGGCCGAAGGGCCTGTTCCTGTGCTGTATTGTTCTTTGTTCTTTGTTGTTCTTTTGTACTAGAGACACCCTTTTAGAGACCCTTTTGTACTAGAGACACCCATGTCCCATGAATGAGTTAAAAGAAAAACAGCTTTGAAAATGAAACACTACTATTGCTAAGAAAGATTTTTCCTCAATCAGTAGGAGGATTGGTTGCATTACAAGGTCTACATTGGTTGCATTACAAACTAAAGTCTTTCATCCATCTAATTTGAGGTGAGACATGAATGAATCTCAATGCGGTGATTATCCCTTTAAGGGCAACACAGTGAAGTAAGGCTCACTTGGTCTGGGTGACCAGTCAGGACTCAGAGTGTGGAATCACTCCCAAGGTGAGAATGGCTCCCGGGCAGGGATATTTTGGGAGCTAGCCATAGCCCATGCTGCTGCTGTACAATTCTTATTAATAAATACCTTTTGTGTTCACTAATGAAGTCTGTGAAAGTACATCTTTACACTCAACTAATTGGAAATCGTGAATTAGCTGGATATACAAACAATTGTTGAACAGGGATAGGTCTGTTAAAATTGATTGTGGTGTTTAAAATATTGATGGAACTTGACAGTGTGTATGGGGAACATCTGTTCACTTTAACAGGGTAATTCAGAATAGTAGAATATAATCTTAAAATTGGAACCATGCCAGTTAAGAATAAATCTGCAAAATTCTCTTCATGATTTTCTGAGAAATTGGAATGCATTGTCACAGAAGGCTACAGTTTTAAAGTTAATTAACTTAGAAATTTATTTGGGAAGTAAGTATTATGGGATGTTGGGAAGAGTGGGCAATTGGGTTTAAAGGATGTCACAGTTAGCAAAATGGCAGAGCTGGCTTGATGAATCAAATTACATACTCCTGTTTCTCCAGGTTCGATGTTGCAATTGCAATGCAAAAGGCTAAGCATGTTTCCTGAAACCTGAAGTAATGGGCTTGGAGCTTTTACAGCTTTATCTGGAGACAAATTAAGTAATGTAAAAAGTTGCAATATTTAAATGTAACTGAGTTAACTTCATAACTTCTTTACATTTGTGTTTCTGTGATTCTTTATGCTAATTCAACAGTCTCCACTTCATCCACAACACCAGCCAGTCGCACTTTGGAATGGGGAATTTACGACGATTGCACTTGTTTGTAAGGGCTCATCACATTGCTGTTATATTCACATCATATTCTCAGGTACACAGGTACCTGTGATCATATGAATCCAGTGTCAAATAACCTGACTAGCCTTCAATTTAAGCCAATTAAATAAGGCCAGGAACATTGAATCAATCAACCCTCCGCAGAAACCCCAAGCCTCGACGTTTAAAAATCTCAATAGCTGATAACATTCCATTCCTTTCAAGTGATTTTCAAGGCTATTCTGCTCATTGCTGGCAGAAACGCTCCAGAATTTGCAAAAAGACCAAGTAGCTATTTTTGGTTGATTTAATGCAATTAACTGTTATCAGCCAGAATTTTCTTGGATGCAAAATATATTATGGCACCAAATTACTCGGTATTGGAATAATAGTTATTCAATGGATTTACCTGCAAATTTTCTCTTATAGTATCTTCCCCAAGTGGAACATTGAACCCGCTATTCTTTGTTAATAGCTACTTTATGTATAATAACAAAGCCGTGAACATTTCTGCAACTCTTGTCATTAATCATTTGGCAGCTCTTCTGAAGCAGTTATAAGACTGTTTCAACAGAATCACAAATAGAAGCATTACAGAAACAGTGCATAGTTTGATGACAGAGAATCAATCTGCTGATGGCATAAGTGAAACAGAAACAATTTTATAATGATTCCTAAGCTAACATGATAATGTGAGAATAGTTCTAAATAAAAACCATAGTTTTAAAGAAAGCAAATTCTTAGCGCTTAAAAATGATCCTCTTACAAATCAATTTCAAATTTGCTTCCTGGGGAACAGATCACTCACCTGTTGAGGACAATGGTGTAGCATACATGGGAACATAGGACTTAGGAGCAAGAGTAGGCTATGATGGCCTTTCAAACCCATTCATCATTCAGTAAGTTCATGGCTGATCTGATTGTGACCTCTATTCCACCGTGTCTATCAAAAATCTAACTAACTCAGTCTTGAATAAATTCAATGGTCCAACATTCACTAACTTTTGGGGAAGAGAATTCAACAGACTAATGACCCTTTGAGAGGAAAGACTCTCATCCTCTCTCCTTTAAATGGGAGACTTTTTATTTTTAAACTCCTAAACCTTTTCAATAAGATTACCTTATTGAAGCTCAAATGGTTATAAGCCCAACCCGTTCAACTTTTCTTCCTCCGAATGGATCACATGAACCTTTTCTGTACTACTTCTAATGAAATGATCTTTTTAAAATAATACCAAAACTGCACAAAGTACTCCAGGTGTTATCTCACCAAGACACTGTAGAGCTTCAGTAGCACTTCCCTGCTTTTATATTCAATTTTCTTTGCAATAAATTGCAACATTCCATTTGCCTTACTAATCACTTGTTGTATCTGCAGACTGTGATTTATGTACCAGAAACATAGGAATTAGGAGCAAGAGTAGGCAATTCAGCCCTTTGAGCCCATTCCGTCTTTCTATATGATCATGGCTGATGTCCATCTCACCCTAACTCCACTTTCCTGCCTTTTCCCAATAGCCCTTTATCCTGCTTTTGATAAAATAGTTATCGATCTCTTTCTTGAATCCATTGATTGATTCTACATCCACTGCAATCTGAGTTCCATTGATTCACAACCCTCTGTGAGAAGTAGCTTCTTATCTCTGTCTTGAACCTCCCCCCCTCTTACTCTACAACTATGACCTCTTGTCCTAGACTGTTCTAGAAGGAGGAACATTGGGTTAACAATTACTTTATCAATCCCTTTGAGTATTTTATATACCTCAATCAAATCCCCCCTCTTTCTTCTGTACTCCAGCGAGTACAAGCCCAAGCTACTCAACCCCTCTTCATATGACAGCCCCTTCAGACCTGAAATCAATCTAGTGAAACTCTTCTAAACCACCTCCAGTGCCACCACATCCTTCCTCAAAGAAGGTGACCAATACTGAACACAGTTCTCCGAGTGTGATCTCACCAATGCCTTGTACAGTTATAGCAACACTTCTCCAATTTTATACCCTAGACCCTTTGCAATAAATGCCAAGATTCCATTTGCCTTCCTTATAACATTCTGCACCTGCATATCCACTTTCTGAGACTCATGCACAAGGACACCCAGATCCCTCTGCATAGATGCCTTTTGAACTTGTTTCCCATTTAAATAATAATTTGCCCTTTTGTTTTTCCGGCCAAAATGGATAACCTCATATTTATCCACATTAAACTCCATCTGCCAGATTCTGGCCCATTCCCCTTGCCTGTCAATGTCCATTTGTAAACTTTTTATCTTCTCATCACAGCCTGCTGTCCCACCTATTTTTGTGTCTTTTGCAAGGACCAGGACCCCCAGATCCTTCTGCACCACAGAATTCTGCAGTCTCTCAATTTGAATTTCACTCTGCCAATTTGCAGCCCAGGCAGTGATTAATAATTATCCCAGTTTCGGTAAGTATGACAATGATAAAACTACTCAAATAATTTGAATAATTTTGTTACCATAATTTTGGCTATAATGTATGAAGACAAGTATTAGAAACACGGTGCTAATTTAATAATTCTATTCTTCTGTTTTCTCTGTTTTCAGTTCATCTACATTCCCTGTTTTTGCTGTCATTTGATGTTTTTTTTACACTATCCAAAAGCTCCTATCAGCATTTAAAATGTTACATTTATATATGAAAGCGCACCAATTAAACTATTTTAAAAAAATTCTGAAATAAGAAACTAAAGATGGCAAATACTTGAATTCTGAAACAAAAACAAAAAATGCCCAAAACTCAGCTACTCAGTCTGGATCTTTAAAGAAAGGAACAATATTGACGTTCCATACATAGCTCTTCATCAGTCGAGGTTCATAACCATGTCTAGAAAATATTGATTCTCAGCATTTTATTTGGTACATTTTCAATTCTATTTTGATTCACCTTCGAACTCAATAAATAATTTATGTTGGAGAGATTATGAATATTTTAAATATGAAAGTGCAGAGCAAATCTAACAGCACCGGAAAAGAGAAAAAACGGAGACACTTTTTGTCAGTTTGTCGGAAGGAAATTGGCAGTTTTCACTGGTGCCTCCATTCTGAGTGAGTTATCTTACTGCAAGAACCAAGGGTAGACCAGCTGAGTTGACCTAATTGCTATACTTCATCAGGCCGGACAAAATTATAATATTACCATGTACCCTAACACCAGGCAAAATTTCCTCATGAATACTTCCAGGAAGGCATTTAATATGCAAAAGAAATAAAGCATAAAGGCTGGAGTTTTCCTAGTCTTGCAGAGATGGTATTGGAAGCAGGCTTATGAAGAACTTTGAAAAGTTACATATTGACTCAGCTCTGTGAGCACTTTTCCCCAATGGCTGGCTAGCAGGTTTGACAGCAAACCACCTGGCACTGGCAGGATCAGCTAATTAATGCTGGCAATGACCTACTTGTCTGCAATTTTCCACGCTGCAAGAGATTTTCATCAGGACATAAGGGCTTCCTGCTGTGTCAAGAGATCAACGAGTCATCAGAGTCAGATTTGCAATGGGAAATCCAAATTTCAACTCCATTGAGGGTTTACATTTATCTGCTGGCAGTAATTCACAAAGGGGATCTATCCCCAAGCAGCCACTTCATAGAATTTGGTGTGTTTGCTCATGCTTGCCCTGCTTCAGTGGCAGGGCTTCGCACCGACTGAAATCATGCTGCCACTCTGTAGATGTGATGTGGAGATGCCGCTGCGACAACGGATGAATGAACACCGCTCGACAATCACCAGGCAAGACTGTTCTCTTCCTGTGGGGGAGCACTTCAGCGGTCACGGGCATTCGGCCTCTGATATTCGGGTAAGCGTTCTCCAAGGCGGCCTTCGCGACACACGACAGCGCAGAGTCGCTGAGCAGAAACTGATAGCCAAGTTCCGCACACACGAGGACGGCCTCAACCGGGATATTGGGTTCATGTCACACTATTTGTAACCCCCACAGTTGCCTAGACCTGCAGAGTTTCACTGGCTGTCTTGTCTGGAGACAATACACATCTTTTTAGCCTGTCTTGATGCTCTCTCCACTCACATTGTTTTGTTCCTTAAAGACTTGATTAGTTGTAAGTATTCGCATTCCAACCATTATTCATGTAAATTGAGTCTGTGTCTTTATAAGCTCTGTTTGTGAACAGAATTCCCACTCACCTGAAGAAGGGGCTTAGAGCTCCGAAAGCTTGTGTGGCTTTTGCTACCAAATAAACCTGTTGGACTTTAACCTGGTGTTGTTAAACTTCTTACTTTGTAGATGGCCAGGCAATGTCCATACCAGCAAGGTGACTGCCTTCATGGGCTGCACAGTTGGTAACCGATGCTCGAACCGGGCCAGTATCCCTTATGGCTTTTTAATTGGGGCTGGTTGAGAGTTATGAGGTGTAAAGGATAAGGGGCTTCACTTTATCTCCAGAACTGGTGAGTCCCATCCAATGCAGGTGAGCCTTTTAACCTGCTTCTGCCTTTGGCTTTCTATGGGAGCTTGCAACCCGAAGTCTAGCCTATCCCTGCCACCCCACTATGGAAATCATGTGGGTGAACACCACTGATCAGGAGACAGGTTCGCAATGTCTGGAAATCTACTGACTCCTGATTCCCACCTCCAAGAAAATCTGGCCCCATGTCTTCAGATGATGTAACTGAGAGGTAGACTAGGAAGGAGTCAGGGCTGGGAAGAGAAAGCATTGCTGTAGATTCTCAGGCTGGCATTAGATTGTTGAGAATGCAAGCAAAAGAGGGGAGTCCAATTCAACTGGACAGCAGAAGAGAAGCAATAGAGAATGGCAGTGTGGTTGACTGTTTTAAGATTGTAGAGAGGGTAGAAGGTGAGGTGAGATCATGCACCATGGTCCTTGATATAGACAAAGTTTTTTTTATTCTTTCACAGAACGTGGGAAAGGCCAGCATTTATTGCCCATCCCTAATTGCCCTTAAGAAGGTGGTGGTGAGCTGCCTTCTTGAACTGCTGCAGTCCATGCAGTGTAATTACACTCAGTGCTGTTAGGGAGTTCCAGTACTTTGACCCAGTGACAATGAAGGAAGAGCAATGTAGTTCCAAGTCAGGACATTGTGTGGCTTGGAGGGGAACTTTCAGGGAGCGGTGTTCCCATGTACCTCCTCTCCTTGTCCTCCTAGGTGGTAGAGATCGTGAGTTTGGAAGGCGCTGTCTCCGGAGCTTTGGTGAGTTGCATAAGTACCTTTTATTGATGGTACACACTGCTGCGACTGTGCATTGGTGGTGGAGGGAGTGAATGTTGAAGATGGCGGATGGACCAGATGGGTTTTTAATGACAATCGATGATCGTTGTCATGGTCATCATTACTGAGACTAACTTTATCTTGCAGATTTATGAATTGAGTTTAAATTCCACCAGCTACCTTGGTGGGATTTGAACCCGTGTCTCCAGATTATTAGTCTGAGCCTTTGAATTATTAGTCCAGTGACATTACCACTTTGTCACTGCCTCCTTCAAGTTTGTGACTTCAGTTGGACTGTATTTAATGCTGTACGGTAAGAAGTCTCACAACACCAGACTTCTTACCGTGTTCACCCCAGTCCAACGCCGGCATCTCCACTTTAATGCTGTATCCATGGCTGAACACGATTGGAAAGGTTCAAACATGTAGGTGAGTGGAAAAAGGACACAATAGATTTAACACTAGCCAAATTCAACTGTACTTGCAACAGGGGAAAAATAATGGATGTTCTCATTCTATGATGAGAGCTGTGAGGAAAGGTGTGCTGGATGAGAGTTAAGGGAGCTGCAAAGATGTAGCAAAAATATGAATGTAAATGATATCAGAGTGTGCTCAGAGCAGATAGAGAGAATATGGTTGTGATATAAAGGTCTCTGCTCGCATGATGAGTTTCTTGATCATTGGTTCAGGAGTACTCACACCAGTGAACTGATTTATACTTAACACTGGTTCCATGAAGGCAGCATAAAGCTCAAAAAAGAGCAATGGGCAGGATTCTTCAGCCGTGCGCATCCCAAGACCGGAAATTCCATCCGAGCTCAATGGACCTTTCAATGGTCCACCAAATTTTCTGTCTCACCTGCTACGATTTCCGAGGTGGGTGAGATGGGAGAGGTTTGGCTAATAGCTGTTGCTACTTTGCTTTTCTCTGCTTCAGTGTTTTTATAGGATTCCTAGAGTGCAGAAAGAGGCCCTCTGGCCCATCAAGCCTACACTGACTCTCCGAAAGAGCATTCCACCCAGGCCCTCCCCTCTGCCCTAACCCTGCAATGGTTTTCTGTAGAAGATCGTCTGTTATTTAAATATAAGCTACAAATAGAAGAGCTGGTTAGCTGAATTGGCTGGCTGACTAGCACATGGTTCAAAATAATATTAACAACACAGGTTCAATTCCCATTCCAGGGAAGGTAGGGACCTGCCTCCCAGTCCTGCCCTTGGAGAGTGGAAGGCAATGGCAAAATACCACTTAGATTGAACAGCTTAGATTGACGCATTAGCAGACAATGAGGCAAGGACCTGCCTCCAGCAGAACACCCATGGAATGAATGAGGATACTAATAAATCAACCTCTCTTTTTGGCTAACCAAATAAACTAAATCAAATTAACAAAGGGACAAATTAAAAGGAGCAGTTCCCAAAAGGAGGGGAACTGTCCGAAACAAAGGACAAAGTAGAAAGGAAACTTAAAACATCAAATCAAAATGTGATTAAAGGGGTCAATAATGCACCCCAGTCCCTGCAGTGCCCTCTCCAGGGACACCCAGCCGCAGATCAGGAACGTGGGACTGAAATGCAAACAAAACATCAACAGAAGGTTTTTGAGGAAACAAAAACAGTCTAATGAATTAACCTGCAGCTATAATTTCAAATAAATTTGAAGTTAAGCAATTCACGGAACTCTAAACCAATTAATTGGAAATCAGGATTCTTGTCATTTATTAGAAATTATTAAAGATGAATAAACTGAACAATTCTACAAGTAGAGTCATAGAGGTTTACAGCATGGAAACAGACCCTTCGGCCCAACTTGTCCATGCCACCCTTTTTTTTTATACCCCTAAGCTAGTCCCAATTGCCCACAGTTGGCCCATATTCCTTATATCCATCTTACCCATGTAACTGTCTAAACGCTTTTTAAAAGACAAAATTGTACGCGCCTCTCCTACTACCTCTGGCAGCTTGTTCCAGACCTCACCACCCTCTGTGTGAAAAAAACTGCCCTTCTGGACCCTTTTGTTTCTCTCCCCTCTCACCTTAAACCTATGACCTCTAGTTTTAGACTCCCCTACCTTTGGGAAAAGATATTGACTATCTAGCTGATCTGTGTCCCTCATTATTTTATAGACCTCTATAAGATAACCCTTCAGCTTCCTACGCTCCAGAGAAAAAAAATCCCAGTCTATCCATCCTCTCCTTATAACTCAAACCATCATGTCCTGGTAGCATCCTAGTAAATCTCTTCTACACTCTTTCTAACTTAATAATATCCTAGTAACCAGAGAAAAATAATGCTGTCCCATTATAAAATAAGTTTTCAAACATTTTTGAACATTTCCATTTGTAAGTTCTAAAAATGTTGGAAATGGGCAGAGTTCTTTGATTGGGTGAAACAATTGGAGATGGGCAGTCATGTGATAAGCCTCCAGGAAATTATCCAATCAGATTGGCTGTAAAGGTTAGTGCTCCCACTCAGCCAGGATGATTCTTTTTGGAATTAGTCTGCCTTTTATTTTCTGGCATTTGGGCCTCCACTAAGATGTAAATTTGATTAATGTACTCTGTGATGTATTTGTCACAATCTTTGACATTGTCATACAAGGGACATGGGTTGTTCTCTGATATTCAGTGTTACTCAGGCAGCAAAGGGAAGCCTTTCCAATTTTCCTGGTGGTAAAACCTGTATTGTCACTGACAGAACAATGGAGTGAGCAGGCCCCAGGAGGTAAGGGGAAGAAAATCGGGTCATTCTTTTGGCCATCCACGGCACAACTATACCTACGAGGCTTTCACAGCACAACTTTGCTCCCAATCCAACAAGACTCTGGAAATATTGAAATTACCTGAGGATGGAAGAGTAGCCAGGTTTGGGGACGTGTTTTTGTGATGTATGCTCCACCAGAGATGTGCCCCAACGCTGAAAAAGAAGAATTCAAGACCGTGTGCTGTCTTGCGTTTGAGTGATTCACTAGGTTAGTTGGATTTTTTGATCGGTGTTAATCCATTTATTGAAAGCAGGTTAACACCAGTATAAAAATAATCTCAATCTGAAAATGTAGACTTATTAATCCATTATTAGACAATGCTAGTGTTATATGGGCCTTTTAAATTAAACATATATACGACAATAATATGTGATTTCATTCAAAAGAGCTTTTATTGCCACCTAGTGAATATAGGTGAAAATCTGGAAAAATAATTTTCAAAGGATTAGTAAGCAATTCTGAAGGGATATTTGGACAATTTGATTTGGCAAATGGAATTTGCAAAACCTTTCCAGCACAGATATATTTTCAAGTGTTGTTGCTGTACAGACGTATATATCTTAGAAACTGAGTTTATATTGGACAGGGTAATGGAGTGTTGTGAAGTGGGCCTATTTTTAAAGTACTTGTGTCCTGCTGGCTCAAGTTGCTGTGTTTTTTAAATTAAATTATTATAATTTAAGTTTCTTTTACCTTTTCATTTCAAATGAAAAGGAATCTAATTTAAATTTGCTACCAACACTTTGCTGTAGCTCAATGGCCTTTTGAGGGAAACTTTTTAGGGCGTTATTGAATGAGAAACTGTACATGTCATTAGTTGGCTGAGTGACCGGAAGCAGTAGTGGAGAGTTGTTGGGTGGATTTCAGGCTGGAGGGAAGGTACATAGAGGTGGGGTCCCCCAGTGTTTGGTATCAGGACCACTGCTTTCTTTTTAATGACCTAGAATGGTCAGTGTAGGACATTATTTTGCAATTTGCAAATTACACAAAACTTGGTAGCATTGTGAACTGTGAAGAGGATAGTGAGAGACTTGAAGACAAAGACCTGCAACTGGAATGTGCAGACACAGCGCAGATGAAATTTACTGTGGAGAAGTATGAAATGATACATTTTCGTTGGAAGAACAAGGAAGGGCAATTTAAAATAAAGGATACAATTTGAAAGTAGAGTGCAGTGGAAGAAGGACCTGGGTGACCATGTTTGCAAATCGTTGAATGTAGCAGGGCACGCTGGGAAAACTGTTAACAAGGCATATGGGATTATGGGCTTTATATACAGAGGCACAGACTGCAAAAGGAAGGAAGTTATGGCTAACCTTAATAAAACACCAGTTCTCCCTCAATCATGTGCAGTGCTGTATACCACACTTTAAGGACATGAAGGCATTGGAGAGGGTGCAGAAAAGATTAATCAGAATGGTTCTGACTTCATTTATGAGGATAGATTGACAAAGCTGGTGCTTATTACTGAGAGAATAGAAGTTTGAGAAGAGATTTAATAGGGTTATTCAAAAATAATGTGGTATCTGGACAGAGTAGAAAGGGAGAAACTTTCCCTGTTGGCAGAAAGATCAAAAAACCAGACGACACTGATAAAAGAACCAGAGACAACAAGAGGAAAATCTTTTTCATGCAGTGAGTGGTTAGGATCTTGAATACACGGCTTGAGTGTGGTGGAAGCAGATTTAATTATGACCTTAAAAAGGGAATTAGATAATTATATAAAGAGAAGAACATTTCAGGGGTATGGGGCGAGCTGAGTATCTCTTAGAGGGAGCAGGCCAGATGATCACCACCTGTACTGCAAGCATTCTATAATTCAAAGATCTGAACTTTGTGCTCATAGTGTTTGTGTGATCAGTGGGCCCGGAAGTGGTCGCAGTGTCTGCTTTCACACATGAATGGAGGATTAGCCTGATTTTCACACTGGCTGGCCGGGGTGACCTGGAGGAAGGTTTAAAACAAGTTCAGGCAGTTCCCTGAAAGCTGCTCTGGAGTTGCAGAGGAGGCAAATGGAGCTATGGAGGAGAAATTCCATGATTTTGCAGAAGTGATGGCCTCGGCACACAATGGGTGTGGTAGGTGGGAGGGCAATGCTGCTGGACAGCAGCTTCATGATTCTCTGTGCATTTTGGTGAAGACAGTGAGTGTCCGGCCTGAAATACTAAGACCGTGGGATGGTGAGATGGTGCCACCCCATCAGATGAAGGAGGCCTGGATGCAGGTGGGCTGCCCACGTGAGCAGGCATGATGTAGTGGGCTGAATTTGGATGCGGTTCTGGAAACGGTGTGGTAATCTTATGTGCTTTGCAAGGGTGAATACCAACCTGGCACGGAATTGAATAACTATGTCTTGGAGGGTCTCATGTTTGGGCTTGCCGACCGAAATATCATGCAAGTGCACAATAATATCGCTATGCAAGCCTGACGTCTTCGCCCACAATTTCACGTGCTTCCAGGTTGTGTGCCTAACCTGCTCCTGGTCCTGGTGAAACTCGCCATTTACAGGTCCAGGCAGCGGGCGATCGAGGGGGCTGTCCATCCTGACTGTCTGCCCCTCTAACGCGGCTACGTTCGCGGCCAGGTGTCCCTGGAGAGGGAGCATGTGGTGTCCACGGGCGCAGTTGACGCCTTCTGCGCCCGTTGGGCACCGCAGGGGTTGGGATGCATTATCAACCCTAATAATCACATTATAATTTGATGTTTTCAAGTTTCCTTTGTACTTTGATTTTGTTTGGGCTGTTCCCCCTCCTTTTGGGGAGCTGCCCCTTTTACCTTGTCCTGATTTAACTTGAGTTTGTTTATTTGGTTTGACCTAAAATAGGCCAGGTTGTGTGCCCACGTAAAATTCTGGCCATAGTTTTTAAATAGCTGTGCCAATACATGGCAAATATCTGGACACCTCTTCAGCCGTACTATTCGATCATAATGCGATTATGCAAACTGTTATTTAAACCATGTAGGAAATTTAGGATATGCTAAAGAAGGTGAGTTTTTTCTTTTGGAGTCCAAGAGTAAAGCAGTCTTACTGTAATTATATAGGGCTTTAGTGAAGGATGTACTTGCCTCAGAAGTGCAACAGAGGTTCACTAGACTGTACCGTGGGGTGACATTTTTGTCCCATGAGGAGAGATTGAGTTGACTAGGTCTTTATTCCTTAGAATTTAGAAGGAGATGTGATTTAAGTGAAGCATAATAAAATTCTCAAGGGACTTAAACGTTGTTTCCAGAAGGATCTATTCCCAGGCTGGGTAGTCAAGGATTTAGGGTCACAATCTCAGAATAATGAATGGGTCAGCAGCCATTTAGGATTGAGATTGAGAATTTTATGAGGAGAAATCAAAGTGTTGGGGATCTTGGAATTTTCTACCCCAGAGAGCTGAGTTTGAGTACACTGTATTCAGGACAAAGATTTTTGGATACTACAATAATATAATATGGGAATAGTGCAGGAAGGTGAAGTTGAGGAAGAAGATGACCTTCTACTTCTTATGTTCTTAATGAAAAATTGAACCTGACTTATTTTTCACAAGCTAATAAAATTGCAAGCACTTGTGGCATTGAAATATGAGATTCTTGAGAATGTGATTTAAGAAATTTGCCTGTTGTGCCTCATCACCTACCAGGTAGAACTTCCTGGAAGTCTGAATTGATGTCACTTTCTTTTGCATCATTTACTAAGGCAATAAATTCAATAAGGCAATTACTGTCAGATTCGGTGCCTTAATCTGTTATTATATTGTTGCTTGTTTAGATTGGATCTGTGAGCCAGCTCTTGGTGTTTACACTGCATAAATTAACACTCTTATCTCAGTGACAGAATCATAAACCTTTGATCAATTAAGCCTATCGTTTTGCTGCAGGGATTAATGGACCTGATATAGTTGTGCGAATGCTGCAAGTTGATTCACAGATGTGGGTCACCTGGACTCCAACCTAAATCACTCCCACTTTGAAAAGAAGCTTCAATGACAGTCATTTGATGGGACTGGAGACTGCCAGGACTTTACAAATTTGTTTAAGATATAGCATAAATTTACAAACCTATCCTCCCATAATCTCCCCAGGTTTTTTCCCAGTTGAGGCTGGGTTGCTCCCCCATAACCCCCTATCCCCACCACACACTTCACATTTGTAGATTTTCAGCCCGATCCTTCAGGATTGCTCATTCGTAAATCTGCACCAAATATGTACAAGGCACACTTCATCCTTGTTAAATGTGATGTACCCTTGGGGCATATTTCGAATATTTGACATGAATTTGGCCCAAGCAAAGGTTCCAGGAAGGGATGGAAGTTTACCTTTGGTGCTGCTGTGAAGAAGAATCATACAGACTCAAAATTTTAAATCTGTTTCTCCCTCCACAGATACTGCCAGACTTGCTGAGTTTTTGCAGCATTTTCAAGTTTATTTTTATTCCCAGCATCTCTAGTAGTTTGCTTTCATTTCAGCCTTGGGATGGGTTGCTGTAATAACTTCGAGGGTGATGTGTCATGGCTTAAAGTTACAAAATGTTTATTACCAATGATAAGTAGATATACACAAACAAGGGTCTGACAGAACTGAAGACACATCTACTCTCCACTCCTTCTGACTCCAACTGAGGATGCTCTTTGACCCAGGTTGCATGCCCTCGCACCCGATTGGCTTGGCTTCCCATGCAGCCACTCCATAGGGCCTGGCCCAATCACATGGCCCTCAGGGATCACTCCCCTCTTAAAGGGGCCATGCTACCACAGTTGGCTTGATTCTTATTTGCTCTTTAGGCAACCTGATATTTAGTGAAATAGTTCTTTTCTGATATCAGTGTCTGGTCTGATCAGGAAGAGCGTCCGTGGAATGTGGAGAAAGGACAGTTCACAAGAGTTTGGCATAATACTTGTTTCTGCACTTTGAGTCACGTTGCTAGGTGTCATTATGGAAAACTGGTGAAAGCAAGTGAGAACATAAAAAGGAGGTAGAGAAAAACAGAATTGGATTTTGTGAAGCCTGCTGGAGCAGGCATGATGATGGAGGGGCTCAAAGTCTTCCAGAAAGCATGGCGTCAGAACCCCAGTGGTGGGAAAACAGCTCCTGATTTATGTTGGCGACAGGAGGATAAGCAAATGGGAAACTTGGCCCTTATCAACAGGAGACTCATGAATATTTAAAATTCACTGGGATTTCATGCAGCTTCCTCAATTAAATGAAACTGATGAGTCTCTTGTGCCTTTGAAAGCTTGCACTTTGAATACTGGTGACTTAAATGTGGCTTACCTGACTCACTGCGGACTCTTTTGACTTGCAAGGAAGTGAGTCACAGAGAGCTGCATTGTCTTTGGAGATTAATGAAATAATCTTTCTTCAATGAAGAATGTAAGGAAGTGGCATTAACAATCTTGGTCCCTGAGGAGAGGGACTTCGGAAGCTGACTTGAAAGGAAGAGAGATGATGTCTCACAATTGGAATAATTCTCCCTGTAGTTCTTTATCCTCAAGCACTGGAGGGGATCAGCACTGCACAAGAACCAATGAAGGCAGCCCAGCCACAGGAGCAGCAACAGGAGGCAGTATAACTGGAGGCAGCAAGGCAGAGGCAGATGGAGGCCCTCAGTGCATCTGAATGTTTGCAGGACCAATCAGAGATAGTGAAGAAACTATGCTTCTCCAGGAAGGCCACCATAGAACTATGCACTTTAATGCAAGTCAAGTTGTTTCTACAAGGATATGTTGGGTACCCTATGCCAGTGGTATTGGAGGCTACTACAGCTCTTAACTTCTTCTTTCCAGCAAGTTCATTTCTGGAGTCTACAGCTGACATTTGTCACATCTTCCAAGGAATCACTTGCCGTTCCATTAAGGAGACAAATACACTGTACAAGAGGGCTGGAGAATTCACTAGATTCTGGATTCCAAACAGCCTGGTGGAGAGGGCAATGGAATTCTGCATGTTCAAGTTATTATTGACCATACCCATGTTGCCGTCAAGGCATCATCCAAGCAGCTAGACGTGTTCAGTAACAGAAAATAATGGTATTCTCTCAATGCGCAGCTAATATGTGACTACACAGAGTAAATCATGCAGGTGTGTTCTTATTATTCCCGCAGTAGCTACGATGTGTTTCGACACCAACAGATACCTCTCTCGTTTGCACGAAGGCTTTTCAAGTGGAGGAAATAAGAAGGAATGTATTTGCAGTGGTGGACAGTATTGTTAGATGTATAGATACTCCTCTCTGTAACCAATAGCAAAAGTGCTGAATACTGCCTGCCCGCTGCCAGGGTTCAGGACATTTGCTCGGAGTTCTGGAGAGGAACTGGTAGTGGAAATGGAAGGAGCCAGTTGCTCTGGTCCATGTGGGTGCCAACGACATGGATAGGGAGGACGTTATGTTTAGGGATTATGAGTAGCCGTGAGCTTTATTATGAAAAGAACCACAAAGGTTCTGGATCACTGGATTTCCACCTGAAACCGGGCAGATAGGCATTGAGGCCAGAACTTTACAGCAGTTCATACCAGTGGGATCTTCTGGTCCCACCGATGGTGCACCCCTGTCGTGGGTTTCCCAGCAACATGGGGTGGATTCAATGGGAAATTCCATTGACAACGGCGGAACTAGAAGATCCCACTGCTGGTGAGTTGCATGCCATTTCTCACTGGTGGGGAGGCCAGAAAGCTCACCCAGGACAGATAAAATTAGAAAATTTAATGAGTGGCTCAAAGATTGGAATGGGAGAAATGCATTTTGATTCATGAAGCACCAGTGTTAGTGAAAAAGGGAGCTGTACCATTGGATAGTATTCATCTGAACCGCACTGGTGCCAGTGTCTTGGTGAATCGTATAAACAGTGTTGTGGAGAGGGCTTTAAATGAAATAATTTGGGGGAAATCATGTGAGGGGAGATTTGGTAAGGAGAAAGGGACAAAGCAGTTGAGCAGAGTAGTGATAAGAGTAATGATAACCAGAGCATGACTGGAAGGGACAGAGCATACATACATAAGATTGCACCAGTAGATAATGTCAGTGTTTGGAAGAATAGTGAAAAAGGCAGATTAAAGTATCTGAATACATGCAGCATGCATAACAAAATGGATGAATTGATAGTACAAATTTAAGTTTGATCCGATAGCTATAACAGAGATGTCATTGCAAGGAGACCAAGTTTGGGCCCTAATTACTCAAGGATATTTGACATTTCAGAAGGGCAGGAACAAAGGAAAAGGTGGTGGGATAGCTCTGTTACAAAAAGATAAGTTTAGTACAGTAATAAGAGATGACCTTGGTTTAGAAGAGCAAGATGTAGAATCAGTTTAGATGGAGATAAGCAATAACAAAAGGAAAAATTCCCTGTGGGAGCAGAGTATACAGGAAGAAATAATGGGGGCTTGTAAGAAAGGTACTGCAATAATCATGGACAATTTTAATCTTCATATGCATTAGATGAATCAAATTGACAATGGTAACCTGGAGGATGAGTTTATAGACAATTTCTTGGCAGTAATATTCTAGAACTAACCAAGGAGGAGGCTATTTTAGACGTGGTAATGTGTTCACAGACTGGGGGTAGCACGATGACGCAATGCTTAGCATTGCTGCCTCACAGTGCCAGGGACCTGGGTTCAATTTCTGGCTTGGGTTACTGTCTGTGTGGAGTCTGCACATTCTCCCCCTGTTTGTGTGGGTTTCCTCCCACAGTCGGTCCGAAGGATGTGCTGGATTGGCCATGCTAAATTCTCCCTCAGTGTAGCCAAACGGGCGCTGGGGCGTGACGATTTTCACAGTAACTTCATTGCAGTGTTAATGTAAGCCTACTTGTGACACTAATAAATTAACTTTAAACTTTAATTAATTACCTCATATTAAAGGAGCCTCTAGGCACCAGTGGTCATGACATGATAGATTTTCACTTTCACTTAGACCCACATTTCTTACCTTCTAAGGTGAGTGCCTTAAACTTAAATACAGGCAATTACAAGGGTATGAAGATGTGGTTGGCTGACATGGACAGGAAAATTGGCTGAAAGGAAGGACGGTGGAGAAACTGGACTGCAGTGGTTCAACAAGGTGGCTCACCATCACCTTCTCAAGGGAAAAAGGGATGGGCAATAATTGCTTGCCTAGCCAGTGAGGCTGACATCCTGTGAAAGAATTTTAAAAAAGCAGTGGCAGACACTTAAGCAGATATGAATACTCAAAAATATATATATTTCATTTGAGAAAGAAAGACTCTGAGGAGGATGTACCATCTTTGGCTAACTAAGGAAGTCAAAGGTTGTATCATATAGAAGGAAAATTCATACAATAATGTGAAGATTACTGGTAGGTCAGAAGATTGAACAATTTTAGAAAGAAGCAAAGAATGTCTTAAAAAAACAAAGATGGAGAAATTAGAATACAAGAAAAAGCTCAGTTTCTACAAGTTTATAAAAATGAAAAGCGTAGCTAAGGTGTGCGTTGCTCCCTTTAAAGGATGAGACTGTGGAATTAATAATTGGAACAAGAAAATGGTGGCAGTGTTGAACAGGTATTTTGTGACTATTTACACAAGGGGCGGCACAGTGGTTAGCATTGCTGCCTCACAGTGTCAGGCACCTGGATTTGATTCCCGGCTCGGCTCATTGTCTGTGGATTCTGCACATTCTCCCCCGTGTCTGTGTAGGTTTCCTCTGGGTGCTCCAGTTTCCTCCCACAGTCTGAAAGACATGCTGGTTAGGTGCATTGGCCACACTAAATTCTCCTTCAGTGTACCTGAACAGGTGCCAGAGTGTGGCGACGAGGGGATTTTTGCAGTAACTTCATTGCAGTGTTAATGTAAGCCTACTTGTGACATTAATAAATAAACTTAAAACAAACTTCCTAAATATACTTGAAAATCAAGAGGGAAAGGGAGGGAGGAACTTAAAATATTCACAATCATTATGGAAAAGGTACTTGGGACAGGTCCCCTGGACCTGATGGCCTACATCCGAGGGTCTTTAAGGCAGTTGTTGCAGAGATAGTGGATGATTGGTTATAATCTTCGAGAATTCCCTGGATTCTAGACATGTCCCAGTAGGTTCGAAAATTGCAAATGTGCCATCATTGAAATATATCGCCTTCACTGTTGCTAAGTCAAAATTCTGGAATTTCCTCCCTAACAGCATTGTGGGTTGGGGGCTGCAGCAGTTCAAGAAGGCAGCTCATCATCACCTTCTCAAGGGCAACTAGGTATAGGCAATGAATGCTGGCCTAGCCAGTGATGCTCACATCCCTTAAATTAATTAACAAAAAACTCCACTCAAGAAAGAAGGGAAGCAAGACAGTTCGGCAAACATTTGTCATAGGGAAAATGGTTGACTGGGGAGTCGAGAGTTACTGGGGAGGGAGGAAGTACAATTAAGACCACAATCTGATTAGATCTGATCTTATGAAATGGTGGAGCAGGCTTGAGATGCTGAATGGCTTATTCTTTCTTCTGTTTCATATGTTCAGTATTTACAGTTTGGCTCTGCTTTTACAGAATATTGCCACTAGGTGGCATCACTTAAATGCATAATCATCACCCTTCTGAATTTGTAACATAAATATCTTCAAAAGCTTAGTTCCTTTAATAAGAGAACTTTGTGGAACAGTCTGTCAATACAATAAGCCCTCCTCACTATCAGCTCACTTAATTTAATTTGAATGTCAGTAAAGGAGAAATCTGTGTGTTTGGAAAGATGGTTACTAGCAACAAAATTAGCAGGATAGTGAGTTAACTTTTAATCAGCTATTTGCCGATTTAATTATACTCTAGAAAAAAACGACAGACTTTGCACAACTTAAGGATGTCCCAAATTGCTTTACATCAAATAATTTTAATGTGTAGTTATTGTTATAATGCAGGTAAACTCTGGTTTTATGAGTGACAAAGGTTACATTTAAAAGGTAAGTCATGCATTGAGGATTTAAATATTTACACAGGTCGATGTCAGAGGTAGCAGAACCACGTAAAACTAAATTAATCCAATTACTTGATATTTGGGGAGGCAGTGGCGTGAAATTTGAATTCAATTTTTAAAAATGGAATTAAAAGTTGAATGATAACCATAAAACCATGGTCAATTGTCGTAAAAACCCATCTGATTCACTAATGCCCTGTAGGGAAGGAAATCTGCCGTCCTTACCTGGTCTGGCCTACATGTGACTCCAGACCCGCAGCAATGTGGTTGACTCTTAAATGCCCCCAGGGATGGGCATTAAATGCTGGCCCAGCCAAAGACGCCCACATTCCATGAAAGAATAAAAAAAATTGGGATAACTTATCAGATTTTATAAGTATATTTAGCAAAGCCTTTGACAAGGTACCACTCGGTAGGTTGTTGCATAAGGTTAAATCTCATGGGATCCAGGGTGAGGTTGCCAATTGGATACAAAATTGGCATAATGACAGAAGACACCTGAAGGAGCAGTGCTCCAAAAGCTCCTGATTCCAAATACATCTGTTGGACTTTAACCTGGTGTTGTGAGAATTCTTACTGTGCCCACCCCAGTCCAACGCTGACATCTCCACCTCAGGACTTACTCAGTTAATGGAAAGGCATTGGGGAGAGTTAGAGAACAAAGAGATCTAGGGGTACAGGTTCATAGTGCCTTGAAAGCGGAGTCACAGGTGGACAGGGTAGTGAAGAAGGCATTCGGCATGCTTGGTTTCATTGGTCAGAACACTGAATACAGGAGTTGGGATGTGTTGTTGAAGTTGTACACGACATTGGTAAGGCCACACTTGGGATACTGTGTACAGTTCTGGTCTTCCTATTAGAGAAAGGATACTATTAAACTAGAAAGAGTGCAGAAAAGATTTACTAGGATGCTATTGGGGCTTGATGATTTGAGTTATAAGGAGAGGCTGGATAGACTGGGACTTTTTTCCCTGGAGCAAAGGAGGCTTAGGGGTGATCTTATAAAGGTCTATAAAATAATGAGGGGCATAGCTAAGGTAGATAGTCAAAATCTTTTCCCAAAGGTAGGGGATTCTAAAACTAGAGGGCACAGCTTTAAGGTGAGTGGTGAGAGATACAAAAGAGTCCAGAGGGGCAATGTTTTCACTTGGAGGGTAGTGAGTGTCTGGAACGAGCTGCCAGAGATAGTAGTTGAGACGGGTACAATTTTGTCTTTTAAAAAGCATTTAGACAGTTACATGGGTAAGATTGGTACAGAGGGATATGGGCCAAATATGGGCAACTGGGAACTAGATTAATGGTAAAAACTGGGTGGCATGGATAAGTTGGGCTGAAGGGCCTGGTTCCATGCTGTAAACCTCTATGATTGAAGTTTCTTTTAAACTGCCTGATATTCAGAACCCAACTCGCACCAAGTTCTGTTCACCAAACACCCCTGTACTTGCTGACCTCCAATGGCTCCTGGTTCAGCAATGATTCCATTAAAAAAAAACATCCTGTTTTCAGATTCCTCCATGACCCCACCTCTACATATCTCTGTAACTGCCTCCATCCTGATAACCTTCTGAGATATCTGTACTTCTCCAATTCTGGCCTCTTAGTTCCCTCGCTTTTCCTGATGTATATTAATAATCTTGACCTTGGCGTGCAGGGGACAGTTTCAAAGTTTCCAGACGATCAGTTTGGAAGTATTGTAAACTGTGACGTTGACAGTGGAGAACATCAAAAAGGCATGACAAGTTGGTGGAGTGGGCAGATAGGTGGTAGATGAAATTCAATGCAGAGAAGTCTGAGGTGATGCATTTTGGCAGGAAGAACATAGAGAGACATTACGAAATAAGGGGTAAAATTCTTAAAGGGATGCAGAAGCAGAGGGACCTAGCTGTATATGTGCATTGATCATTGAAGGTGGCGGGACAAGTGGAGAGAGCAGTTAATAATGTGTGTAACATTCTGGGCTTTATTAATAGCTGCAAAGAGTACAAAGCAAGAAGGTTATGCTGGACTTTTACAAAGTAATAGTTAGACCTCAGTTGCAGTTTTGTGTACAGTTCTGGATGCCACGCTATAGGAAGGATTTGAAGCATTGGAGGTGCAGAAGAGGTTTGCAAGAATGGTTCCTGGAATGAAAAATTTCAGTTATGAGGATAAATGGGAGAAATTGGGACTGTTGTTCTTGGAGAGATAAAGGCTGAGAAGTGATTTTATAAAGGTATTCAACATCAAGAGGTAGCTGGACAGAGAAGATAGGGAGAAACTGTTGCTCCTCGTAAAAGGATCAAGAATGTGAGGGCATAGATTTAAGCTGACTTATAAAAGAAGCAAATGTGATGAAAAAGCTTTTTCACAAAACAAGTGGTTCAGGTCTGGAATCCACTGCCTCGAAGTGTGGTGGAGCCAGGTTAAGTTCAGAGCATTAGATCTGGGGTCTCCAAACTACGGCCCGTGGGCCACATCTGGCCCGCAGTGGGCTAAAATCTGGCCCGCAGCCAGTGGGGCGGGATGGGATTCCCGCTGCCAAAAACACTCCCGCGTCTGGAACCCCGCTGGCTTGAAAATCCAGAATTGGTGATTAAAACAGTACCTAACTGGCTTTTTAAGTACACTTATTGGTTTTTTGACAGGTCAAAGGGAGACAGGGTCCCCTTACACAAACCCATCTCCACTTGCCTGGGAAAAATGCCCCGTCAGATTACCATTCAAATTTTATGGGTTACCATCCCCTACTTCACATATCCAAGTGAACAGCATTAAGACCATAAGGAAAAGGAATAGGAGTTGGCCATTCGGTCCCTTGAGCCTGCTTTGCCATTCAATAGGATCATGGTTGATCCAACATTACCACGTCCACTTTCTTGCGCTTTCCCCGTAACCCTTGATTCCCTTACTGATCAAAAATCTATCTATCTCAGCCTTAAGATAAAGCTCGGCACAACATCGTGGGCCGAAGGGCCTGTTCTGTGCTGTACTGTTCTATGTTCTATGTTCTAAACATACACAAGGACTCTGCACCCAGAGTTCTGTGGAAGGAGCTTCAAACACTCTCAACCCTCTGAGAGAAGAAATTCCTCCTTATCTCAGTCTTAAATTGGTGCCCCTTTATTCTAAGATTGTGCCCTCTGATCCTAGACTGTCCTATGAGGGGAAACATCCTCTCAGCATTTACCCTGTCAAGCCCCTATATGTTTCAATGAGATCACCTCTCATTCTTCTAAATTCCAAAGAATAGAGTTCCAACTGTTTAAACTTTCCTCATAAGGCAGTCTCTCCATGCAGGGGATTATCCTATTGAACCTTCTCTGAACTGCCACCAATGAAATAATGGGAATGATTCTCCCAAAAAAACCTCTAAGAGTCGAACTCGCGTAAAAACTAGAGTAAATCCCACTAGTTTTTTTCAGTGGGATTTTCAAAATGAATCTCCCACACTCTGTGCACTGGCGTAAATCGTGTGAAAAATCAGGGGGTGGTGCCTATTCCTGCTGGAGAGGCCAGCAGCATAGCGCTGAGCCGGCAACTGTGCATGGCTGATCTGTTAGCACTGAGATTGGCACATGTGCACTGGACCTGCACTGCCCGCCTCCTGATCGCTGGGCAGCGATTGAGCTGGCCGGCCCTATCGCTGGTCCCCCCGAACCTGTCCGGGCCAGCCTCGACTCTTTCACCCCCTCCCCTCCCCCCCGCCCCCCCACTGCCCAGCCCTGATCACAATCCCTATGCAGAGTGGCAACGGGGCCCCACTCCCTTGGCACTGCTCAACGCCTGACGGGCATTGGCACTTTTCACCTTGTGCAGTGCCAAGGGGCTGGGCTGGCACTACCAAGGTCGCAATGCTCAGCAGGCATTCCCCTCTGACCCCCGACCCTCTGGGGAGCCCCCCATCACTCCAGTGGGGTCGGGTCACCAGCTCCCTGCAAGTGGGTAACTATTGTAAACCCCGTTGGAGTGAAACACGCCTGGCGAGACTTCAGTCCCAGGCCCACTAGTGAAAGGTAAATGACATTTAAATTAGGATTTGAATAATTTATTCAGCTGTATGCTGATTTCTGGTGTGGAGCTGACGGTGCTGGAAATCTGGCTGCCGGAAACTCGCGAAGGCAGTAGTGCCCAGCAGGGAACCCATGAAATGACCTCTGCTAGAGCCTTCGGCTCGCTGGGAGAATTGCCCCCAAAGGGGATCAAAACTGCTCACAGTACTCTATTGGCCCACTAGTGCACTAGATACACCTTTTGAACTACTTCACGTGCCTCAGGCATATAAGCCTGAATATAGGTGTTGGTTCTGCTGACGCCTGCTGCTGTAACTCCATCAGCAGAACCATGGAAATAGAATGGGCTTCTGGTTGCACTTGTTCACATTTTCCAGGATATTTCAGCCTGACTTGAAATATGCGGGAAATATGTAGAAGGCTGGAGAAATGGCTGCAGTGACAAGGGTGTCCCATATCCTATGCAAAATGCATGCCTTTTCACTGTTCTGTACAGTGCAGCAGGCTCAGTGCTGGAAGGGGTTTGCAGCCTGCCAACGTTTGAGGCCATAGTCATCGGAAAATTACAGAAGCTTTACATGATTTAGCACAAATACATCATAGAGCCACTGGATGAAGAGAAAACAGTCAGATATTTTGGCTACATTACCACGGAGTCACAGAGAAATCTTTGATACACAGGAGCCAATGCCTTTCATCTAAGTGCATCACATCTATTCCAGTAACCCATGACCACATTTCCAAATGGTGGCATGCAGGGTGTGGAAATTCTCAATTGAACCAATCAAAAGCAAGAGCGTGATAATGTGGCCTTGTGCACAGTTATACATTTAGCTGGTTTTATTTATTTGTCTAAAGCCTTTGAAACCTTTTGTAAATGAGCCCTAAAATTCTTAATGTAATTTAGCATCCAGATTATCAGCGTTCTAAGGAAGGATCATGGAAAAATGTTACCTTTTTAATCCTTGGCTCATGCCATTGAGACGCCTTCTGAGTCTCTCTAAATGCTTTAAAATTTTGTGACCAAGGACTTCTATTGGATTAGTCCATGATTAGGCTTGGCAAAGTACTACAATGGTTTGCCATTGTCTTCTGCAATATATATCACTAGGAATGAACATTTTGGAATGTTTTATAATGTTCTTCTAGATATTTTATGAAAAAAGGTATGTTTGACCAGGAAAGATTCCTGTTAGCACCTGCCATCAGGCATATTGGAAGGATTTACAGGCTGATAATCAATCTGTTTAAGTAGCTATTATATTTTTCCAACAATTTACTGGATGCCCTACCTCACTGGAAAATTTTATCGGTTGGATTCCAAAATAAAGACAAGATACTCTGACGGTTATATCTTAAGTCACTGCAATTAATGTGATGAACAAAGAAAGTTCTAACTTTCCTAACAATATGCAAATGTGTTAAACTATTATAACAAATGGTGCTGCTTTGGCACAAAATATTCTAAAAGAAAGCAAACAGTTCCACTGTTCGAACAGCACTATTCTGCTAAAATGACTCTACCACTGCTTCAAAGCTGTACCTTTGTGAATGAGTCCAAATTGGTCTCATTAAAATTCACTCAAATTCCAGAGTTGATTTGCATCTACTGACTAATGACTAGACAATTGGCTGTGACTCCCCAGGGTTTACTAAATGGTCTCACATTTATATTTGTATCCCTTGGCAAATGAAGCACTTACCAATTTAACAAAATTCAACAAGTAATTTCACAAAATGAATGAAGCAGTAAATGAAACAGTAAAAATGTTTAAATTTAAGTTAACAGTAACTGACAGGTGTGTGAAATGTAGCAACCATTTCCCCATGAAGCACAGTGCACAAAGCAAGAGATTAAAAAATTGAGATAAATCAGTTACAAACCTCAGGGGTTCTTTTGACTGATTTTTTTTTTTCAAAATACGTTCAAGTGCTTTTGAATGATATCAGTAATGTCCTCGGGCAATTTATAAATTTAATGCATTGCCAAAATCTGTTAGTTTGTGCTTGGTTGCCCACACATTTGCACTCAATTCCCTCAGTCGTTAGGATGCTTGGGTACTTGTCTTTGTTCTAATTTATACTCCTCTTCTGTGGATTGCTGATCATAAAATGATATCACGTTCATATCTTTCAGTCAATGATTAGAGTGGAAGATGAGTAATAGTACAAAACAATATTAGTCATGCTGTACATTGAGAAAAATAATTGTCTTGAATAGAAACACACTTGGAGCTTAAAAAAAAGGCCCGTCAGTCTAAGGATAGGATTTGTAGGCCCCAATGGGAGCGCGTATGAAAGTGTGTGGCACAAATTGTAGCGCCATTGGGCGGTGTGCCAGTTTAGGATCAGTGTTCCTACTGCTGGTGATTTTACTCTGGATTGGGGAAAGACAGGAGCTGGCAACCTGCCTAGTTTGCGGCATGGTGGCACAGTGGTTAGCGCTGTGCCTCACAGCGCCAGGGACGCGGGTTTGATTCCCGGCTCGGAAACTGTCTGTGTGGAGTCTGCATGTTCCCCCCATGTCTGTGTGGGTTTCCTCCAGGCGCTCCAGTTTCCTCTCACCGTCTGAAAGATGTACTGGTTAGGTGCATTGGCCATGCTAAATTCTCCCTCAGTGTACCCGAACAGTGTGGGGATTTTCACAGTGACTTCATTGTAGTGTTAATGTAAGCCTACTTGTGACACTAATAAATAAACTTAAACCTAATAAACTTACTTAGGGTGGTGGGAATCTGGAACTCTGCCTGAAAGGGTGTTTGAGTCAGAAACTCTCGTAACATTTAAGCAGTATTTAGATATTCACTTGTGCTGCCATAACCTAGAATATCATCGAATCCCTACAGAGCAGCTGTGAGGCAGCAGAGCTAGCCACCGTGCCACCGTACAGGGTTATGGGCCAAGCATGGAAATGGGATCAGTGTAGTCAGATATTTGTTGACCGGTGTGGACACGATTTTATTTTAAAAAATGGATCGTGGCACCTGTGATCAGTCGGACATTATTTTCAATGAAGGTTCGGTCAGCCAAATGTCATTTTCAATAAAGGCTTAAAGCCAAGTTCAAGGTAGAAGCAATAAGTGCCTCACCCGCTATTCTCCCAAGTGTTCAGTTCTTTAGCTGAGCCTGTGAGTCAGTGGCTCAAGTGTTGTTTTGCTCAGCAAGGGTATAATTGTGAAAAAGACAGCCGAGGCACTTGACAAAAGGAGCTGAGGGGAATCAAACCAAATGCTTGCATCTTAACTAATAAGGAAGCATTAAGGACTTATCTTGATGCCTTACAAACCTCACCTGTTTAATTAAAGGTCTGCTTCTATTACACCCCTATTTGTGACATCGCTGTAGCCAGTGTGACAAAGAAGTGCATTGCATTGGAAGCAATACTGTAATTTACTCCAAAGGAAGCCTTTACTTATCAGTTTATACTCACCTAAATGTTTCCACAGAAATAAATGGCCCCTGACAAATGCTCTCTAAGGTGGATACCGTGTGTAATTTAAGACTATTTAGGATATATTTTTATGGGGGTATAAAAGGATACGGGCTTACTTGAGAAATCAACAGCTTTGTTGTTACTGCTGCTTTCTACCAATGCGCCCACAGAATGGAAATAGAAATGTTCAAATCAGAAATGAATGAATGGCTGGGTGGAATCTTGCTGTTGAATGTATGCCAAAAAAACCGAACGAACTTAGTTTGTCTAAATTGTGAGATCAAGAAATGGAAGGGAGGTACGAACTCAAAACATCAGGGAAGTGGTGCTAAGGAAATTGTTGGAGCTATGGCTGACAAATCCCGGGTCCAGATGAACTTCATCTTAGGTTCTTAAAAGAAGTGGCCAGTGACGTAGTTGATGTGTTGCTTATAATTTTCCAAAATTACATAGATTCAGGGAAGGTTCTTGAAAATAGATTGGAAAGTAGCAAAAGTAACTCCTTTATTCAAAAAAAGGAGGATGACAGAAAGCAAGAGCTACAGGCCTGCTGGCTTAACATCTATCATGGGGAAAATGTTAGAAGCTATTATAAAAGATGTTCTAGCAGGGCACATGAGAGGGAAAAATCAAGGTAATCAGGCAGAGTCAACATGGTTTTGTGAAAGTGAAATCAGGTTTAATCAATTTATTGGAGTCCTTTGAAGTAACACTTGCTGTGGATAAAGGGGAAACAGAGCGTGTGCTGTACTTAAATTTCCAAAAAGTATTTGATAAGCTGCCACATCCAAAGGTTATTGGAAAAAAATGAAAGCTCATCGTATAGGGGTTAACATGGATAGAAGATTGGCCACCTAACAGAAAACAGAGGGTAGGCATATTGTTCATTTTCTGGATGACAAGATGTGAAGAGAGCTGTGCCACAGGGATCAGTCTGACCTCAACATTTTATAATTTATATGAATGACTTGGATGAAAGTCATGATGTGGAGATGCCGGCGTTGGACTGGGGTAAACACAGTAAGAAGTTTAACAACACCAGGTTAAAGTCCAACAGGTTTATTTGGTAGCAAAAGCCACACAAGCTTTCGGAGCTGCAAGCCCCTTCTTCAGGTGAGTGGGAATTCTGTTCACAAACAGAGCTTATAAAGACACAAACTCAATTTACATGAATAATGGTTGGAATGCGAATACTTACAACTAATCAAGTCTTTAAGAAACAAAACAATGTGAGTGGAGAGAGCATCAAGACAGGCTAAAAAGATGTGTATTGTCTCCAGACAAGACAGCCAGTTAAACTCTGTGGGGGTTACAAATAGTGTGCCATGAACCCAATATCCCGGTTGAGGCCGTCCTCGTGTGTGCGGAACTTGGCTATCAGTTTCTGCTCAGCGACTCTGCGCCGTCGTGTGTCGCGAAGGCCGCCTTGGAGAATGCTTACCCGAATATCAGAGGCCGAATGCCCGTGACCGCTGAAGTGCTCCCCAACAGGAAGAGAACAGTCTTGCCTGGTGATTGTCGAGCGGTGTTCATTCATCCGTTGTCGCAGCGTCTGCATAGTTTCCCCAATGTACCATGCCTCGGGACATCCTTTCTTGCAGCGTATCAGGTAGACAACGTTGGCCGAGTTGCAAGAGTATGTACCGTGTACCTGGTGGATGGTGTTCTCACGTGAGATGATGGCATCTGTGTCGATGATCCGGCACATCTTGCAGAGGTTGCTGTGGCAGGGTTGTGTGGTGTCATGGTCACTGTTCTCCTGAAGGCTGGGTAGTTTGCTGCGGACAATGGTCTGTTTGAGGTTGTGCGGTTGTTTGAAGGCAAGAAGTGGGGGTGTGGGGATGGCCTTGGTGAGATGTTCGTCTTCATCAATGACATGTTGAAGGCTCCGGAGGAGATGCCGTAGCTTCTCCGCTCCGGGGAAGTACTGGACAACGAAGGGTACTCTGTCCACTGTGTCCCGTGTTTGTCTTCTGAGGAGGTCGGTGCGGTTCTTCGCTGTGGCGCGTTGGAACTGTTGATCGATGAGTCGAGCGCCATATCCTGTTCTTATGAGGGCATCTTTCAGCGTCTGGAGGTGTCTGTTGCGATCCTCCTCATCCGAGCAGATCCTGTGTATACGGAGGGCTTGTCCGTAGGGGATGGCTTCTTTAACGTGTTTAGGGTGGAAGCTGGAGAAGTGGAACATCGTGAGGTTATCCGTGGGCTTGCGGTACAGTGAGGTGCTGAGGTGACCGTCCTTAGTGGAGATGCGTGTGTCCAAGAATGCAACCGATTCCGGAGAGTAGTATATGGTGAGTCTGATGGTGGGATGGAACTTGTTGATGTCATCATAGAGTTGTTTCAGTGATTGTTCACCATGAGTCCAAAGGAAGAAAATGTCATCGATGCATCTAGTGTATAGCATCGGTTGAAGGCTAAACACATTAAAGAAGCCATCCCCTACGGACAAGCCCTCCGTATACACAGGATCTGCTCGGATGAGGAGGATCGCAACAGACACCTCCAGACGCTGAAAGATGCCCTCATAAGAACAGGATATGGCGCTCGACTCATTGATCAACAGTTCCAACGCGCCACAGCGAAGAACTGCACCGACCTCCTCAGAAGACAAACACGGGACACAGTGGACAGAGTACCCTTCGTTGTCCAGTACTTCCCCGGAGCGGAGAAGCTACGACATCTCCTCCGGAGCCTTCAACATATCATTGATGAAGACGAACATCTCGCCAAGGCCATCCCCACACCCCCACTTCTTGCCTTCAAACAACCGCACAACCTCAAACAGACCATTGTCCGCAGCAAACTACCCAGCCTTCAGGAAAACAGTGACCATGACACCACACAACCCTGCCACAGCAACCTCTGCAAGACGTGCTGGATCATCGACAAAGATGCCATCATCTCACGTGAGAACACCATCCACCAGGTACACGGTACATACTCTTGCAACTCGGCCAACGTTGTCTACCTGATACGCTGCAAGAAAGGATGTCCCGAGGCATGGTACATTGGGGAAACTATGCAGACACTGCAACAACGGATGAATGAACACCGCTCGACAATCACCAGGCAAGACTGTTCTCTTCCTGTTGGGGAGCACTTCAGCGGTCACGGGCATTCGGCCTCTGATATTCGGCTAAGCGTTCTCCAAGGCGGCCTTCGCGACACACGACGGCGCAGAGTCGCTGAGCAGAAACTGATAGCCAAGTTCCGCACACACGAGGACGGCCTCAACCGGGATATTGGGTTCATGGCACACTATTTGTAACCCCCACAGAGTTTAACTGGCTGTCTTGTCTGGAGACAATACACATCTTTTTAGCCTGTCTTGATGCTCTCTCCACTCACATTGTTTTGTTTCTTAAAGACTTGATTAGTTGTAAGTATTCGCATTCCAACCATTATTCATGTAAATTGAGTTTGTGTCTTTATATGCTCTGTTTGTGAACAGAATTCCCACTCACCTGAAGAAGGGGCTTGCAGCTCCGAAAGCTTGTGTGGCTTTTGCTACCAAATAAACCTGTTGGACTTTAACCTGGTGTTGTTAAACTACTTACTTGGATGAAAGTACCAGAGGAGTAGTTGCTAAATTTGCTTATGACACAAAATGGGTAGGAAAATAAGGCATGAAGAGGATATAAGTGGGCTTTAAAGGGAGAAGGGTTGCGTCTGTAGGCAATGATGTGGCAAATGGAGCATAATGTGAGCAAATGTAAAATTGTCCATTTTGGCAGGAAAAAAGAAAAGTGAAAAAGGCTTATTATCTAAATGGTGAGCGATTGCGGAGCTCTTGAGATGCAGAGGGATCAAGGCGTCCTAGTGCATGAATCACAAAATTCTAGTATATGGATGTAGCAAGTAATTAGAAAAGCTAAAAGAATGTATTGTTTATTGTGAAGTTAATTGATTACAAAAGTAGGAGGTTATGCTTCAGTTATATAGGGCATTGGCGAGACCACATCTGGAGTACAATGTGCGGTATTAGTCTCCTTATTTAAGGAAGGATGTAAGTACGTTGGAAGCCGTTCAGATTAATATCTGGATTGGGTGGGTTGTCTTGCGTCTGCTGGAGTTCAGAAGAGTAAGACGACCTGATTAAAACATTATAAGGACTTGAGGGGTTTTGACAGGGTGGATGTGGAGAGGATGTTTCCTCTTGTGGGAAAATCTAGAACTCAGGGTCACTGTTTAAAAATAAAAGATCATCCATTTAAGATAGTGATGAGGATAAATGTTTTCTCATAGAGGATTGAGAGTGTTTGGAACTTCCTGTCTCCGAGTGAAGGCAGGGTCTTGATAAGCAAGGGATGAAAGGTTATCAGAGGTTAAGTTATTAGTGTCACAAGTTACACTAACACTGCAATGAAGTTACTGTGAAAATCGACTAGTTGCCACATTCTGGCGCCTGTTCAGGTACACTGAGGGAGAATTTAGCATGGCCAATGCACCTAACCAGCACACAGCCAGGTAGGCAGGAATGTGGAGTTGAGGTTACAATCTGATCAACCATGATCTTTTTAAATGGTGGAGCAGGTTCAAGGGCCAAGTCACCTAATTCAGATGTTCCATTAAATGGAAGAAAAGCACAGAGCACAGCATATTTTTATTTCTTACCATCAATTACGTGTAATGGAGGCATTAAATGAAAAGATCTTGATTTCCATAAAATTTTGGGCATACAGAATATTTCTGGTGGTATGAGAAAAATTCCAACAGATGCTTAAAAATTGGAAATATCAGACAGTGCTCAAAAGTCATGCCATCACCGTAAAAAGGATGTGGAACAGTTCAAGCAAAACTCTTCAGCAGGAAAGGTATGCAGGAAACTTTTCAGTGTTGAAAGGCTTTCTGGGTTCCCCTTGGTTGCATTCTACGTTATGTTTTTGAATAAAAACGATGTGCTCGTGTGAATGCTGCCACAGTATAAGTTCTCTAGACCCAGCACTGACGAAGGGTCGAAACGTTGGCTCTATTCTCTCTCCACAGATGCTGTCAGACCCACTGACTTTTTCCAGCATTTTCTGTTTTTGTTTCAGATTCCAGCATCTGCAGTATTTTGCTTTAAGTTCTCTAGTGTTGCCAGAGATTACTGTTCTCATGAAAATCAGTCACTGGTTCTTCCAGTTTCAGCCACATTTACAGATAGGGAAAGAGTTAGGAAAGAAGCAGCTCCAAGACAGAAAAGTAGTGACAAATGTATGTATGTTAACTATAATGACTACCTGAGAAAGCAAAGGGAAATACCAGAGGGAAAGAAAAAAACAAAACTAAAGAACTGAAAATCAAAGGTGGCTGTGAGCTGACACAGAAACCTTGGATCCTTTCTTTCTGTTTGTGCAAACCAAACTATGTGCCCAGTCCTTTTGTGTATCCTCACTTAGTAAAGTGATTATGGGTTATATTTTAAAACAGTATATGCTACCATCCCTCTGGCAGCAGGACAGTAATTTTGTGCTAATTATTTTGCTAGGACCTTAAATTGCAGGGGAAGAAAGAGACACAATATGACGCAGAAGTGGCACATTGGGATCTTCATGCTGCTCATTATGATACGATACACAAGTCATACAATGGAGCTAATAATGTAACCACTGGCAGCCTAAGAGCTGTGGGCTTTTGGTATTTGGGCCTTGAATTTGATGTTGAGACCTGATAATTGCACTGTGCCCAGTATGCTAAGTGTGGGATAATGCAGAGAGCAAGCAATTGGGTGCATCCGGAGCTTGTATGCCAATTGTGCGTAAGACTCAGCAGATCTCATTTGCATACAAATGGGGCCTGCTCCCCCTGATCTGGTTGATAACCCTGAAAGCCACCAGTCCCTCAGAGTTAACTGTAAATGGGGAGGGAGTGGCATAGCGGTAATGTCACTCGGCTAGTAACCCACCATGGCACCTGGTGGAATATTAATTCAAAAATCTGAATTCATTTTTAAATTGAATCATCAATTGGTTCACTAATGCCCTTTAGAGAAGGAGGTGGCCAGCCTCATTTAATAGTGGCTCAAGAATCATAAAAATTGAAATTGCTTCGTGCTGTTTGCATTTCCTAGCCTCAAGCTGGCCAAACAAAACTGTAAAAAGAGTGCCTGAGGTGAAGTTTGTGCAAATATCAAATCTCCCTTGTTGATATTTGTGCATTTGAAAAATGGCATATTGTTGCTTTTAGGTTTAATAATAATGGCTTGGGACTTGAGTTGCACAGTGGCTCAGTGCACTGTTTTTTTTCATTATATAGCCTGAGTTGTAACTTAATCCACGTTGTAGGCTTGGAAGTCATCTCTTCTCCTGAAAGGTTTGGACATTCTCAATTTAGTTACCAGTGCATGTCGGCCCACAGCACTTCACACCGGTTATCTCACTGAAATAACGCTAGCTGTGATATATAAATTCAAGTATGTCACACTGATGCAGCAGGGTGAGCTCTTCTGGGGCTGAAAAGTGTTGTTAGGATGGTGTATTTGGTCACACTACATTTGACCTGAGAACGCTTGACGTCAGTGCTCTGTGAAAATCTTTTCCACTTCCAGGCAAGGACATTGTCACCTTGGTAACCAAAGAATGCACCCAGAACATGAAATTAAGAATAAGGGAGCAGAGTTTTTTGGTGTGCTATGCAATCTTTAGCAGCAGTCCAGAGCACAGTTAGAAACAAATGCACAGCTGAAGTGGTTGTTGAAGAAAGGTCACACTGTGCGATCTGACCTCACCCAGTATTCTAGTGAGAATTCAAAGTTTTTGTTGGTATTTCAGTATATTCACTTTTGACCTTGCAGGGTGTGTGTGTGTGTGTGCGTGTATATGTTGGGGGAGAGGGGTTGCTGTTCTTTCCCTGCTTTGTTATGATAAATAAGGTTACTTTACATAATATTATTTTTTATACTCTCATGACATTAATTAAAATATTTGACATTTTCCTTCTAGGTTTATAAGACTCTGGAGCAGCCTAGCAATTCATTGTAAAAAAACTATTACAAATAAGTTACTTCTGGCAGTCTGACAGGGAATTAAAATAGCAACAATGACCTTTTGCAGGTTCGTAATGAGTAAAGTTATCATTGTCGGTCCAAGGTTAGATTCCACTGCACATGCAGAATTTAAAATATCATCCTTCCATTGGTTACATTACAAGCTGTGAATGATGAAGTTGCAATCTAAATTTAATTTGCACCTTTAGTTGTTTGATTTTTTTTCTCGTGTGTTAAGCTAACATAAAAATAAGATAGTTTTATTTTTTAAAAATGTGCGACACCATCCTTGAAGAAGTGGCAGAAATTCTGTCAGCATTGTTCTAATGAAGATTGGGATTGACTTCTGTCTTCAGTGCCTCTCGGTGATAATTTAGCTAAGTGATGGAGGGTTGGTCAACAGCTCCAGAAAGTGTACATACTGACCTATAACTTGCTCACTAATGCTCAGTTTGGATTCTGCTAGGACCACTTATCTCCAGATTGTTAATTTTATTTAATTGTATGCAGATAGTGGCCATTAACTGGGTGTTCACTTATGTCCCTATAAATAGGCACAGATTGAAACTGGTTTTTGGAGGTGTGTATATGTATCTCTGTAAATAAATGCTTAAAAGTGTGTTCTGAATGGCTCCAGTTCTATCCTTCAAACCTTGGCAATCTGGAATAGAACATAGACCTCTTTACAGTCTTTATCATAATATATGGACATAGAAAAGGTGAATTCCAGATGTGAGGTGAGTTGAGAATGACTATCCTTGACATGAACATAAGAACTAAGAGCAGGAGTAGGCCATCTGGCCCCTCGAGCCTGCTCCACCATTCAATAAGATCATGACTGATCTTTTCGTGGACTCAGTTCCACTTACCCGCCCGCTACCATAACCCTTAATTCCTTTACTGTTCAAAAATGTATCTATCTTTGCCTTAAAAACATTCAATGAGGGAGCCTCAACTGCTTCACTGGGCAGGGAATTCCACAGATACACAACCCTTTGGGTGAAGAAGTTCCACCTCAACTCAGTCCTAAACTTGCTCTCCCTTATTTTGAGGCCATGCCTAGTTCTAGTTTCACCTGCCAGTGGAAACAACTTCCCTGTTTCTATCCTATTTATTCCCTTCATAATCTTATATGTTTCTATAAGATCTCCCCTCATTCTCCTGAATTCCAATGAGTATAGCCCCTGAAGGTATAGAGATGTATTAAAATTTAAAGTCAGTGGGTAAACACTGCTGATGGGACTTGCTTAAAAACTGCTGCAATCTATGGGCTGAATCATTTTTGGAAAACCTCTGCACCTTGTTTCACTCTGACACCTGACAAGCCAGTGGCTGACCTTATCAGCCAAAGGACCCCCAACCAAGGACCCCAGCGACAGAAGTTCAACCACTGAGAGCTGCGGGCCAATCAGAGGCTGCTGAGCCAGCAGTGGCTGCTGTTGGAGGCTGAGGAATGTCACTGGATCTCAGGCCCCAGGTCAGTGATGGGGGGAGGAGTGCCCAGAAGTTCTGCTCCCCTGCACCCCCCCCCCCTCCCCCCCAATCAGGCACTGAGTGCCTTTGAACAAAGGACACTGCCCAGGAGCCTGCACCTTTGTTATCAGAAGGCCACCCAAGATAACCTACTGTATGCAAAGTACAATAACAATAAAAAGTGCTGAAAATACTCAGAAGTTCTGACTGTAGAACTGAAAAAGAGTCATATTCAACTTAAAATGCTAACTTTGTTTCTGCCTACAGATGGTGCCAGACCTGCTGAGTATTTTGGTATTTATTTCAGATTTCCAGCATCCACAGAATTTTGCTTATATTTTATTGTACAAAGTACAACCTCACCAAGACAGAATAAATCCTGAGTACAGTAGCACTAGAGTTAAAATGCTGCTGAATCTGGCAGTTTTGCTCTGCAATTTATTGTACATATAAGTAGAAATGCAATTTGCCATGACTTTAAAATCACCTTTTCCATCTATGTCTGGAAATATAAAGCAGTGTAAATATCACCCAAGTGACTATCTGAAAACATTTCCACATGGCAATATGTTGAAGTAATTAATAAGAGTTTGAAAGACCACTGATACGTTCATGTGAAATAAAGTCAAGGTCATTAAACTACTGTAAATATAGCTGCTGAATCTTTCTGCATAAATGATAAATAACCTGCACTTGAACAAAACAGTAAAAAGCTGCTTGCATAACTGCATGGTTATCATTCCTTTTATTTGCAAATACATTCTCTTATTTCTAGTCAGGTCGGGGAGACTGGCAGGAGCTGCTGATAGATAATAGGTTCTAGCTAGTTTTCTGAAACCATGGCAAAAATGAAACAAGAGAATCTGAAATAGAAAACGATCCTATTATACTCTACTAAGCTAATTGACGTCATGCAGGCAGCTGCAAGATAGAGGGAAAGCTGGAGTATTCACTGAAAATAATTTGTAAAAGATGAAATTTGAATTTCTTGTATGAAATGATGAATTAATATATTTACTTGTTAATGTGCCTGTAAGTGTGATTGTACACATAATTATACGCTGTTCCTAGTACTTACGAACAGGGCAACAGATATTGCCAGTTGGCTGGATGTCAGACTCTCTTGGGCATTGTGCCAGTGTTTCTATGCAAGAGCTTTTGAATGCTGCAAAGAGGTGGCATTGACAATATTGTGCTGCAATGTGTTGCATTGTGCAGTTATTGTAGATGCCACTTTCAGTCTTGTTGTCACTCAGTTCTGGAGGCCTAGATTTGAATCCAATCCCAAATCAAAAGAGCATGAAAGTTTAAACCACTGTTAGTTCTAATAAGAGTGATACTGGACATAAGCTCCATGTACTAGTACTCCTCAACCCCAACTCCTGAAGAAGGGCCCCACTAAAACGTGATAAGCAACCTGTGCAATTAATGTTTAATAATAATTTGGTGGCCACTGTCAATGAGGTAGGTAGCGGCCACTGATCACAGGAGACTTCTTACAAACTGTATGTGTGTGTTTCATGGCTATGGGGTCAAATGTTAGGGAGTGGAATATCAGCAGCAGGCAGCAAAAGCGATCCTTCCTGGTAATCTTAGAATCTTGGACTACTGGAAGACTGATCAGCAATGGAGTGTGCACATATCAACTTGGATAAAGAGAAAAATAAAGTTTAAAATAATTCAAATGAGCCACCTGCAGATGGCAGTGCATCAAGAATTGTAGCTTGTGTCATTTTATCAGACTGCAGCAAATCTTTTTTATTTCTAGAATGGGAAATTATTGTATGCTTGGAGGCTTGTTTCCAAGAATTGGAAGATGCAGAACTTGCACAGGACCTGGGAAAGCAATGTCTGAACAGGGAAACTGCAAATTCCAGGAGATTTTGTTGACCTAGACTTCTTATGACCTTGCAGAGATAAAATCGATGCCTTAAGAGCTCGTAATGCAAAGCTCAGTACAAAATGCTAGATTGTACAGCCTAAATCTTTGACACCTGCAACTGTAAAATAAGATGCAGGAAAAACTTTTACTATGGTGTGTTGCATACCAAGCATATTATAATTTAGCTATTCAAATTGAGCACTGTTATATGTTTTTTAACATTGCTCAATGCCAAATATCAAAACTTTCCATAGCTTAAAAACACGAGAAAGGAATAAGTTGAGCATATGGCGAGTAAACGGGAGGCAGATAATATCCAATTGACGTCCTCTTAGGATAATCTGTTTTCTGAATTGCTGTTTGCCTCCAGCATGTACTAATGTTTTGCTCGGTTCATTTCAATAATTGGTGCCTGAGTACTTGCAAACAAATGTAAGTTTGTTCTCACTCTCATGCATACAGTTTTGAAGAAAAGTAATAATGTTTTTGCCTTAAGGGACAGAAATAAATGAGCAAAGTTTTTTTTCCATTCTGAACTGAAACTTGGGTACATGAGTAGAGTGCTAATATCTTCTGAATGTGTTATTTAATTAGGGAGTCTTTTTTTACCTTTCTATAGTCTTGGCTTACAAAATGGTAATATTCACTGGTGGAGCACGTGGAATATTGCTGTTCTGTAAACGAATTGTTGATAACTGTATTCTGTGGGCTATGCTTTTGCATTACAACAGAAATTGATGTCCTTTTTATGTAAGATTTTGGTGCAAACCAGCAAGATCATAAGAAATAGGAGTAGGAGTATGCTATTTAGCCAATTGCATCTGCTGTGCCATTCAATAAGCCATGATGTGGAGATGCCGGCGTTGGACTGGGGTAAACACAATAAGAAGTCTCACAACACCAGGTTAAAGTCCAACAGTTTATTTGGTAGCAAAAGCCACTAGCTTTCGAAGCGCTGCTTCTTCATCAGGTGAGTGGGATTTCAGTTCGCAAACAGGCAAATAAAGACACAAACTCAATTTACAAAATAATGGTTGGAATGCGAGTCTCCAAAGGCAATCAAGTCTTAAAGGTATAGACAATGTGAGTGGAGAGAGGGTTAAGCACAGGTTAAAGAGATGTGCATTGTCTCCAGCCAGGACAGTTAGTGAGATTTTGCAAGCCCAGGCAAGTCATGGGGGTTACAGATAGTGTGACATGAACCCAAGATCCTGGTTGAGGCCGTCCTCGTGTGCGGAACTTGGCTATCAGTTTCTGCTCAGCAATTCTGCGCTGTCGTGTGTCGTGAAGGCTGCCTTGGAGAATGCTTACCTGAAGATCAGAGGCTGAATGCCCGTGACTGCTGAAGTGTTCCCCAACAGGAAGAGAGCACTCTTGCCTGGTGATTGTCGAGCAGTGTTCATTCGTCTGTTGTCGTAGCGTCTGCATGGTCGCCCCAATGTACCATGCCTGGGGACATCCTTTCCTGCAGCATCTCGCCAAGGCCATCCCCACACTCCCACTTCTTGCCTTCAAACAACTGCACAACCTCAAACAGACCATTGTCCGCAGCAAACTACCCATCCTTCAGGAGAACAGTGACCATGACACCACACAACCCTGCCACAGCAACCTCTGCAAGACATGCCGGATCATCGACACGGATGCCAATTTCTCACGTGAGAACACCATCCACCAGGTACACGGTACATACACTTGCAACTTGGCCAATGTTGTCTACCTGATATGCTGCAGGAAAGGATGTCCCGAGGCATGGTACATTGGGGAAACCATGCAGACGCTACGACAATGGATGAATGAACATCACTCGACAATCAACAGGCAAGAGTGCTCTCTTCCTGGTGGGGGAACACTTCAGCGGTCACGGGCATTCGGCCTCTGATCTTCAGGTAAGCGTTCTCCAAGGCAGCCTTCACGACACACGACAGCGCAGAATCGCTAAGCAGAGACTGATAGCCAAGTTCCGCATACATGAGGATGGCCTCAACCGATCTTGCGTTCATGTCACACTATCTGTAACCCCCACAACTTGCCTGGGCTTGCAAAATCTCACTAACTGTTCTGGCTGGAGACAATTCACACCTCTTTAACCTGTGCTTAACCCTCTCTCCACTCACATTGTCTGTACCTTTAAGACTTAATTGCCTGTGGAGTCTCACATTCCAACCATTATTTTGTAAATTGAGTTTGTGTCTTTAAATGCCCTGTTTGTGAACTGAAATCCCACTCACCTGATGAAGACGCAGCGCTTCGAAAGCTAGTGGCTTTTGCTACCAAATAAACCTGTTGGACTTTAACCTGGTGTTGTGAGACTTCTTCCCATTCAATAAGAACAGGGTGATCTGATTGTGGGCTTAACTCAATTTTCCTGCCTCCCCCATAACATTTGACTAATTGTAGATCAAAAACCTGTCTGACTTGACCTTGAATGTATTCAATGACCTAGACTCCACCATTCGCCGGGAAAGAGAAATCGAAGAACCACCCTCCTGAGAGCAGAAATTCCTCTTCATTTCCATCTTAAATGAAGAGCCCTTATTTTTAACTGCTCCCCAAGTTCCAGATACCCCCACATGGGAACCACCCTGTCAATATCTGCCATGTCAAGTCATAAGAACATAAGAAATAGGAGCAGGAGTAGGCCATCTAGCCCCTCGAGCCTGCCCCGCCATTCAATAAGATCATGGCTGATCTGACGTGGATCAGTACCACTTACCCGCCTGATCCCCATAACCCTTAATTCCCTTACCGATCAGGAATCCATCCATCCGCGCTTTAAACATATTCAGCGAGGTAGCCTCCACCACCTCAGTGGGCAGAGAATTCCAGAGATTCACCACCCTCTGGGAGAAGAAGTTCCTCCTCAACTCTGTCTTAAACCGACCCCCCTTTATTTTGAGGCTGTGTCCTCTAGTTTTATCTTCCTTACTAAGTGGAAAGAATCTCTCCGCCTCCACCCTATCCAGCCCCCGCATTATCTTATAAGTCTCCATAAGATCCCCCCTCATCCTTCTAAACTCCAACGAGTACAAACCCAATCTCCTCAGCCTCTCCTCATAATCCAAACCCCTCATCTCCGGTATCAACCTGGTGAACCTTCTCTGCACTCCCTCCAATGCCAATATATCCTTCCTCATATAAGGGGACCAATACTGCACACAGTATTCCAGCTGCGGCCTCACCAATGCCCTGTACAGGTGCATCAAGACATCCCTGCTTTTATATTCTATGCCCTTCGCAATATAGGCCAACATCCCATTTGCCTTCTTGATCACCTGTTGTACCTGCAGACTGGGCTTTTGCGTCTCATGCACAAGGACCCCCAGGTCCCTTTGCACGGTAGCATGTTTTAATTTGTTTCCATTGAGATAGTAATCCCATTTGTTATTATTTCCTCCAAAGTGTATAACCTCGCATTTATCAACGTTATACTCCATTTGCCATATCCTCGCCCACTCACTCAGCCTGTCCAAATCTCTCTGCAGATCTTCTCCGTCCTCCACACGATTCACTTTTCCACTTATCTTTGTGTCGTCTGCAAACTTCGTTACCCTACACTCCGTCCCCTCCTCCAGATCATCTATATAAATGGTAAACAGTTGCGGCCCGAGTACCGATCCCTGCGGCACGCCACTAGTTACCTTCCTCCAACCGGAAAAACACCCATTTATTCCGACTCTTTGCTTCCTGTCGGATAGCCAGTCCCCAATCCACTTTAACACACTACCCCCAAAAGTCCCGTCAAAATTTAATGTTTTGTAAAATCACCTCTCATTCTCTAAACTTTAATGAGTATAGCCTCAACCTTGCTTTATAAGACAACCCCTTCATCCCAGAAATCAGCTTTAAGGAACCTTCTCTGAACTGCTCCCAATACACTATATCCCTCCTTAAGTAAGGGGATCAAAAATGTACATGGTACTCTAGGTGCAGTCTCATCAATTCCCAGTATATTTTCAGCAAGACTTCCCTATCTTTACATTGCAAGAAAGTTCAATGTTCTATTTCCTTTCCTAACTATTTGTTATATCTGTATGTTGATTTGCATATGCAAGGACACCCAGATCCCTCTGTACTGCAGCATTCTGTGGTCTCCCTTCATTTAAGTAATTTTCGGCTTCTTTATACTTCCTGTCAAAGTGGACATCACATGTCCCACATTATACTCCATCTTTTTTGCGCTTTCACTTGACCTATCCATATCTATTTGCAGAATCTTTGTATCCTCTTAAAACTTGATTTTCTATCTATTTTTGTATCATCAGCAAAATTGGCTATGAAACAAGTTGGTCCCTTCATCCAAGTTATGAATATAGATTGGAAATGGTTGAGCCCCCAGCACTGATGATCCATTTAGCCTGACTCTCTTGTTTCCTGTTAGTTGGTCAATTCTCTTTCCATGGAAATATATACCTCCAGCACCATGAGCTTTATCTTGTGCAGTATAACCTTCTATGTGGTAGCTTATCAAATGCCTTTTTGGGATTCTAAATATACCATATCTACTGGTATTCCTTTATCCACCTTGCTTTGATACACCCTCAAGGGACTCTTAATAAATTTGTCAAATACAAAACCACGTTAACTTTGCTTAATTGTATGATTTTCTAAATGTCCTGCTACTACTCCCTTAGTAATGGATTTCAGCAGTTTCCTAATGACAGACGTTAGGCTAATTGGCCTATAGTTTCTGAATTACTAGAAAACTAAGATACTCATATTGCCACCTTTACACAAGCTGTGCCTTTGGATCAGCACACTCTACTATAATATATGTGCTCATATTTCTGTTTTACCTCTTGATTCTCTTAAAGAACATAGTCTGAGAAGAGATTGCAGATTTGGTCAGTTTTGTGCGATGAGATAATATGGACAACCTTAAACTGTGATTAAAATTGGCCTTTTCATTTCTATCTTGTTCACGTTCTTATCAAACAATTTCATTTCTGGTAATTAATCATCATTTCTCTAACTGAAATGTAGTTTTAGTACTGTGTAGCAATGCATGTCAATTAGGTTTGAGCTTATGATTTTTCTTTCTGCGTGTCCATTTTCATTTCTAGTTTGTTCCGAATCAAAAATGTGATCAGTAAGGAGAACAGGTTTAAGAAGGATAATTTACAGCAGGGGTTACTAATGATCTGAATTATGCTGGTTCAAAAGATGTGGCTATGTATTTTCTAAAAGGCCACATTGTTAGATTTTCTATCCTGTTAGTATGCTGTGGGCGTACTGCAAGTGCAGACCTGTTCCCTGTAGAAAGCATCATAGGAAACAGTAGGATCGTTATGGTTGTGCTTCTGGCCATTTGCACTTGGGCTTTCTGCTGCTGGTGGTCCAAAGGCCCAAATACCATCCAAGGTAGTGTAGGTAGTGTCTCTTACCTACAGTAGCCAAATGTTTTTGGGCCTTTGCTACAGTTTCCATTGATTCCCTGGTACATGGAGGGTCCCAAAATTGTATACTGACTTTGGGTGTTTGCAAGAAATGACACCCAATAGATGGGAAGCTGTCCCCTCGTAATTCATTGTTGTGAGACCATTGGGCTGATGGCAGGCATAGGTTTGTTCCCACTGGGGGAGGGGAGAGCCCTGGAAATCCCAAACTTTAAAAATGGTTGCAGATGTAAAGTCACCATTTTTTTCCTGACAGATGCTCTGAGGCTGAATATCTGTCAGGCCCTCAGGGAGGAAAATTGTCATGACTGATGTTTAGATTTCCCTCTTAGTTTAGTGTTGGATTTTCATCAGACTTGACGTCTGTGTGACAAAAGTAAATTGTTTTTTGTCTAAACTTTAGCTTGGTATTGGCTTCTGTAATTCTGTCATAAAACTGTTTTAACTCAAAAATAATTTCCCAGCTTAATATCGGTTTTGTGATGATTAATCAATGTATGCATGGTCATTTACTCGAGGGAGGAATCAAGTTACCAAATTCAATTTTGTGTGATTTGTTTAGGAGTGCATCTGATTGCTCGCTTTTTGAATTAAACTGATGAGTTCTGTTGGGGTCTGGTTACTGCTCCAGAGGCATTTATTAGTAGCTTGTTGTTGTGAAAGCAGTAGCACTGTCAGGAGCTTTTGCTGAGACAATAGGCTGTTGGTAACTTTTCAGATTCTGAACTTGTGAAGAGTATTAACTCAATCAGAGAGCATATTTGGTGAGAGACATGGAAGAAAAAGTACAGCGACGTATAAAAAATTAATTCTAATATTGCTTCTTGTAGATGTTAAACTCATTGTTGGAATTTTACCACCCCCCCCCCCCCACCCCCCCACAGGAATCGGAGTGGGTGAGGGGTGAACCATAGAAAGGTCCATTGACCTTGGGTGGGATTTTACGATTTCGGGATGAGCGAGGCCGTAAAATCCCGCCCATTATTTTCCATTGCCATGAGGGAGCTAGTTAAATTCAAGAATGCTGTAAAGTGTATGTTTTACTATGACTGCTTACTTGTTCTATTACTGTTTAATAAATGTGTTTGGTAATTGATTCCTAAAACCACACAGTGTTCGAGTACAAAAGCAAAATACTACAGATGCTGGGAAAGGAACAGAGTTAACATATCGAGTCCATATGACTCTCCAGAGCTAAAGAGGCAGTGCTGTGTTGCATTTTAAAGGTGAGGAGCAACTTGTAGAAGCTTGGGATTGAAGTAGCTGTTACAATTCTCCATATGTGATTGCTCTGTTTGGTTTACCAGCACACTAAAGAAATGTGCCTAATGGCCAGGACAATGGAGATCAGGAGCACAGGCTTACCTTTGGGCGTAATCTGAAACATGAAAATCAAAGTTAGTTGGAGCAGAAAGGGTAGAGGGAACCCCAAAACATAACAGTCTGCTTCTCCAGTATTTTCACAGTACATTGACATCTGAAATCTCCCTGTGGTCCTGGACACCTCAAGGGATGCATGATGTGGTGGGTGATGGATTATATTTACTGAATGCTATGAGGGGAAGGAAGCAAACTACAATTCCTTGGCAGTTAATGAAACATACTTCGGAGCTCCCTGATGACTCACGGCAGACTACCTCAGAGCTCCCTGATGGCCTAGTGTGAGATGTATTAGAAATTCCTGATGACGAAGCTTGGATTCCATTGAGTTCCCTGGTAATTCATTATGGGGTGTGGTGGGGAGGAAATAAATTTGTCTAGATATTTGACAACAGAGGCATCAGGTTTTCCTAATAATTCATAGGAAGGAAGTGCACTGCCATAGTTCCTTAAATGCCAGTTGATGGTGCATTGGAGTTCCCTGCTGATTCAGTGAAGTGATGCAGCAGAGACTGATGGAGGTTATAAAGGGACACCCTTGTTTCTTGTCAGTCAAGGGAGCATCTGTCGGAGTTCCTTGCACGCATACAAAGTTTTCACTAAATACATAATCTTAGTTTGCAAATCAGATCAAAACATTCAAAATCTTACGCTACGAATACCTGAAATTTCTCTCTTAATCACAATTAGATTCTGGATAAGGGAGGCCATTCAGTCCATCTTAGTTCATCTGTCCAGAAGATGCTCACAATCGTTTCTCCCCACATAGCATCCAATTGTTTCTTAAACGATTCCTGGGTTTGACTCCATTACCCTATCAGTCTTTCTCAGCACTTTCTAAAATCTATGCCTGGTACAGGGCATCTAAGAGTGTGGATCTGGTGTCACATGCAGGGCAAACCAGATAAGGACAGCAGATTTATTTCCCTGAAGGGCATTAGTGAACTAGATGGGTCTTTACAACAATCAATGATAGTTTCATGGTCACCATTACTGAGACTAGCTTTCAATTCCACATTTATTAATTGAATTTAAATTCCACCAGCTGCCGTAGTGGGATTCAAACCCATGCCCCTAAAGGATTATCCTGGGCCTCTGGATATTAGTCCAGCGATATTTCCAATAAGCCACCACCTCCCATCTGAACCAACTTATCACCAGGGCCACAGGAGAGCAAGTTATTGGCTCGCTGAAGATGTTTCAATGCCTTGGCTGATCTGGAAATGCCCTTTAATATGTCTTAGCAATTGTCTCTTGGATTCTAGTGCTGTGCTGTGCCATGGACAACATGGAGCTACAGAAAAGTCTGGAGTTGGCACCAAAAGAAAGTGGAGAGTGCCAGGCATCCGAGGAGGATGAGGAACCTGATGTGTTGTTGGTGCCTGGAGCTGCAGACATGAATGCTTGACAAGCCTTCCAGACCCACTTCACCAGCGAGGTCTGCTTACAACATTAAAATCCTCTGTGCAAATCCCCCCATCCCACCAGCAAATCTCCTCCCTACAGACACCCTGCCAACCATCCGTTTCACAGCTTTATCCTCACATCACGCAGCTCATTCCAGGGGCGGCATGGTAGCACAGTGGTTAGCACTGCTGCTTCACAGCTCCAGGGACCTGGGTTCGATTCCCGGCTTGGGTCACTGTCTGTGTGGAGTTTGCACATTCTCCTCGTGTCTGCGTGGGTTTCCTCCGGGTGCTCCGGTTTCCTCCCACAGTCCAAAGATGTGCGGGTTAGGTTGATTGGCCATGCTAAAATTGGCCCTTAGTGTCCTGGGATGCGTAGATTAGAGGGATTAGTGGGTAAAATATGTAGGGTTATGGGGGTAGGGCCTGGGTGGGATTGTGGTCGGTGCAGACTCGATGGGCCGAATGGCCTCTTTCTGTACTGTAGGGTTTCTATGATTTCTATGATTTCTATGATTTCACTTGGATGAATGGAAGATGCAACAAATTAAGTGGTCATGTCACATTAAATGATTCTTTCGTTCAAATTCAAAAGAAGTGATACTGTTATGGACATCCAAGTGAATCCCTTGATGATATGTGACTCCAGATCCACAGTAATGTGCTTGACTCTTAAATGGTCTAACAAGCCACTCAGATGAAGGACAGTTAGGGATCGCTGATAAATTTTGGGCCAGCCAGCGATACCCACATTCCATTGATGAATTTTTGTAAAGTAATATGTGATTGTATAGTATTTGGGGTCTTAAATGAAACACGCCCACCCCCAAGCTTATCTCCATGGCAACATGAATCTCATGGGCTTTGTCTCCAGATAGAAATGAGCTATCTTTGAGACCCCACCTCTCTTTTATTTGGAAGTAAATGGACAGTTTAAAGTGCAACTGTTTGCAACCCAATCATCTTCAACAACTCTCTGGGACTTTGGAGACGCTCAGTCTATCCACTGTTAACACACCAGCTGCTCCCATTGTCTCCAAGTGTCTCCCTTTACACCTTCTTCCCAGTAAAACAATCTGGGGCCCCCTTAATCTCTTAACAATCAAATCATGCAGTCTTGCTGTCAGGTAGACATCAGAACAGGTCACATGACCCCTTCATTTTATCTCAAATTAAAGACAGAGGGCCAGATTTTACAGAAATTTGGTAAAGTTGGGCATGAAGCGAGTAGCGTGATCTGCACCCGCCTCCACGCTGGTTCCCCCCCTTTACCAAGGCCCAGAAATGGTCAAGACCGCACCGAAACTGGCACGACGGCCATTCAAATGCATTTGCATGCGTTTAAATTGACTTAATGGGCTGCACGCTCAACCTTACTGGCACCGTGTTCGCCCATCCAGAATCGGCGTGAAACAGACATGCTTCACAAAAGTCCGATTCAGGTGCTCCAGTTAGTGAGGAGGTAAGTGCCAAGCATCCAACGGCTCTCTGCTTGAGATCAGTGAGGGGTAAGAGGGAGTCCACGGGGGAGGGGGTCCACTGCCACTCTGCCTGTGATCAGTGAGGGGTAAGAGGGAGTCCACTGCCACTCTGCCTGAGATTGGTGGGGGGAGGAAAGGGGGAGGGGCCTGCAATCGGTCTGGGTGGTGGAGGGGGTGGGGGATAAGGGGGTCAGTAATGTTGTGGGGGTGGGGCAATGTCTATGAAGGCCAGGGGGAGGCATTATCCGGCCCGGGAACGATGTGGCAGGGGAGGCGCATTCTATAATTTTTTTTCTGCGCATGCGCAGTTGGAGATTCCGATCGGAGCTGCAGGATTTTGGGCGCGTTAAGCCCCGCCCACAGGCTCGTGCAGCGCAATTCGGAATTGCTGATATTTTTTCAGACAGAGTGGGTCTAAAAGTCAGATCTGAAACACTCAAGTTTCAAGTCCGCCCAGCACTTAGAATCAAAATGGTAAAATAGATAACAATTTTATGAACCTCATAATTGTAACTTCACTCCTTATCTCTAAAGTCGAGTTTCTGACTGCAGCCAATAGAAGCTGACAATGAGTCACCAGAAATATCTATTTAATATTGTTAACAAAGTACAGAATATCTGAGGTGCATTCTGAATAACAATTCTGCATTCTAATTTACTTTATGTTTTATTTTAAATTAGCTGTTATTCTTTAGTTCTCCAGTGACCTGAATCTGTAGATTAGTTAATGAAAGGAAATTAGGTCAGCCCTTAAAAAGAGGTCAGCTAACATTATGCGGCTGCTTTCCATTTCAGATTGATTCAGAGCACTTAAAGAACAAAGAAAATTACAGCACAGGAACAGACCCTTTGGCCCACCAAGCCTGCACCAACCATGCTGCCCGACTTAACTAAAACCCCCTACCCTTCCGGGGACCATATCCCTCTATTCCCATCCTATTCATGTACTTGTCAAGACGCCCCTTAAAAGTCACTACCGTATCCACTTCCACTACCTCCCCCGGCAACGAGTTCCAGGCACCCACTACTCTGTGTAAAAAAAAAAAAAATCTGCCTCGTACATCTCCTTTAAACCTTGCCCCTCTCACCTTAAACCTATGCTGCCTAGTAATTGACTCTTCCACCCTGGGAAAAAGTTTCTGACTATCCACTCTGTCCATGCCTCTCATAATCTTGTAGACTTCTATCAGGTTGCCCCTCAACCTCCGTCGCTCCAGTGAGAACAAACCAAATTTCTCCAACCTCTCCTCCTAGCTAATGCCTTCCATACCAGGCAACATCTTGGTAAATCTTTTCTGTATCCTCTCCAAAGCCTCCACATCCTTCTGGTAGTGTGGCGACCAGAATTGAACACTATATTCCAAGTGCGGCCTAACTAAGGTTCTATAAAGCTACAACATGACTTGCCAATTTTTAAACTCAATACCCCGGCCAATGAAGGCAAGCATGCCGTATACCTTCTTGACTATCTTCTCCACCTGCATTGCCACTTTCAGTGACCTGTGCACCTGTACACCCTGATCCCTTTGCCTATCAATACTCTTAAGGGTTCTGCCATTTACTGTATATTTCCTATCTGTATTAGACCTTCCAAAATGCATTATCTCACATTTGTCCGGATTAAACTCCATCTGCCATCTCTCCGCCCAAGTCTCCAACTGATCTGTATCCTCTGATGGTCCTCATCACTATCCACAAATCCACTAACCTTTTGTGTCTTCTGCAAACTTACTAATCATTCCAGTTACATTTTCCTCCAAATCATTTTTATATATATATATTACAAACAGCAAAGGTCCCAGCACTGATCCCTGAGGAACACCACTTGTCACAGCCCTCCATTCAGAAATGCACCCTTCCACTGCTATCCTCTGTCTTCTTTGACCGAGCCAGTTTTGTATCCACCTTGCCAGCTCACCTCTGATCCCATGCGACTTCACCTTCTGCACCAGTCTGCCATGAGGGATCTTGTCAAATGCCTTACTGAAGTCCATGTAGACAACATCCACTGCCCTACCCTCATCAATCATCTTCCTCGAAAAACTCGATCAAGTTCGTGAGACATGACCTCCCCTTCACAAAACCATGTTGCCTCTCACTAATACATCCACTTATTTTCAAGTGGGAATAAATCCTGTCTCAAAGAATCCTCTCCAATAATTTCCCTACCACTGATGTAAGGCTCACCGGCCTGTAATTACCTGGATTATTCTTGCTACCCTTCTTAAACAAAGGAACAACATTGGCTATTCTCCAATCATCTGGGACCTCCTCTGTAGCCAGTGAGGATACAAAGATTTCTCTCAAGGCCCCAGCAATTTCCTGCCTTGCCTCTCTCAGTATTCTGGGGTATATCCCATCAGGATGTCTACCTTAATGTTTCTCAAGAACCCCAATACCTCCTCCTTTTTGATCTCAACATGACTTAAACTATCTACACACCCTTTCCCAGACTCATCATCCACCAAGTCCTTTTCTTTGGTGAATACTGACGCAAAGTACTCATTTAATACCTTGCCCATTTCCTCTGGCTCCACGCATAGATTCCTTCCCTTGTCCTTGAGTGGGCCAACCCTCTCCCTGGCTACCCTCTTGCTCTTTATATATGTATAAAAAGCCTTGGGATTTTCCTTAATCCTGTTGGCCAATGCTTTTTCATGACCCCTTTTAGCCTTTCTTACTCCTTGCTTAAGTTTCTTTCTACTTTCCTTGTTTTCCACACTTGCTTCGTGTGTTCCTAGCCTCCTAGCTTTGACAAATGCTTCCTTTTTTTCTTTGACTAGGTTCACAATATTTCTCGTTATCCAAGGTTCCCAAAACTTGCCATACTTATCCTTCATCTTGGACTAGTAAACCAAAGTAAACCACTTGGACTAGTAAACCAAATGACCAGGATAATGCTCTGGGAACACAGGTTCAAATTGCAACATAGCAGCTGGTGGAATTTGAATTCATTTAATAATTCTGGAACTAAAAGCTACCATTGTCAATTGTCATCAAAAACCCATTTGGTTCACTAATGTCTTTTTGGAAAGAAAATCTGCCATCCTTATCTGGTCTGGCCTAAGTATGACTCTGGACCCACAGCAACCATTGGCTGAGCAAGTCACTCAGTATCGGCCACTGGAGAAATTCAATAAGGACTGAAACTGGATGGACCACCTATCATTGATCTCGGCACCAAAAATGACAAGGGAAACTCCACCCTATCAAGTCCTCCCCCTGAACATATGGGGGCTTTTACTAAAATTGGGAGAGTTTTTCACACAGACAAGTAACAACCTGACATGGTCATACTCATGGAATCATACCTTACAGATAATGTCCCAACACCATCATCACCATTCCTGAGTATGTCCTGTCTCACCAGCAGGATAGACCCACCAGAGTGGTGGCACAGTGGTATACAGTCAGGAGGGAGTTGGCCTGGGAGTCCTCAATATTGACTCCAGACCCCATGAAATCTCATGGCACTAGATCAAAGATGGGCAAGGAATCCTCCTGCTGGTTGTCACCTATCATCCCCGATTCGATCTCAGAACATAAAGTATGGAACAAGGAAAGCCCATTTCACCCATCAAGCACAATCCTTCCTTAATATGAAGTTATAATTTACAAAATTACCAGTCATTCAATTTGATATGCTGAGAGATTCACTCGCAGAATTATTCTATGAGAATAACTAAATTGATCAATATGCTTTTGTATGTATAGCCCAAAAATTACTGTGAACAATAATACATAAATTTCGTATGCATAGAGCAAATTTCTCTCGACTATCTGAACAAGGTCAATCTCAAATGGGTGAAAACTTGTTTTTTAAAAATGGGTTGACATATTTCATTCAAACATGTGAGGCATTTGTGTGAATATTTTTCATGGTCATTTCCATGCTTGTATCAATAGACATTCCATACATCCCTAAAATTAAATTTTAGCTGATTTTATTTAAGGGCATTTGCAATGCCCAATACTTAGGTGATAAAGACTCACGCCCAAAAATACCCTCTTCTATTACCAGTGCAGATAGGCCTCTATTTTCAGCATTTTCAGATTTTACCATAAATATTGTCATTTGTAAACAAATTTAATTATTCTAATTTGCTTCAAGGGAAGGACACAGTGCACACAGATTTTGATACAAATTACATTTTGTTCTCCTGTCTTCAATTAACAATTTATCCTTTTAGAAATAATTACACTGTGAAATCTTGTGTTGCATCAAATTGAGCTGATATTTTAAATTAGCCAAATGGCCTGCTGACTTTAGCTACAAAGGCCAGCGAGAAGGAATCTTCAGTAACAAATCCTGTGTGTCCTCTGTTGCCAGCAGGTTTTACACTAACCGATTCTGCATGTCATAAGAACGTAAGAACATAAGGAATAGGAGCTGGAGTCTACTAGTTTCCCCTTTGAAGCTGCTCCAACATTCAATTGCACTTTCCTGCACTATCCACATTTCCATTAATTTCCATAGTACCCAAAAATCAATCGACACATGTCTTGAATATTGGCAATGCCCGAGTATCCACAGCTCTCTGGGATAGAGAACTCCAAAGATTCAGAACCCTCTCAAGTAATTTCTTCTCATCTCAGTCCTAAATGATTGACACTTCATTCTAAAACTGTGGGGTCTGACGTTCTGGACTCCCAAGACAGGGGAACATTTTCTCATTATCTACCCTGTCAAGCCCCTTAAGAATTTTAACATTTCATTTACATTATCTCTCACTCTTCTAAATTCTGGGGAATCTAGACCTACTCTTTTCAACCTTCCTTCATGAGCAAATCACTTCATCCCAGGAGCCAATCTAATGAACCCTCATTGCACTTGGTCTAGAACAAACATACTTCCTAAAACAACATACTTCCGAAAACTGTATATGGGACTCCAGGTATGACCTCACCAATTCCCTGCATATTTTTCTTAAGACCCTAGTACTCCAATCCATTTGCAGCAATACTATTTGTTTTCCTAATTGCTTGTTGTTCATTTGTTTGTGTTCACCTTAGGCATAATAGGATTGTTGGTAACATCATCCTTCTTCTCTGGCTTTCTTCAAGCCTCTCAGTCCACATCTCAATGTTATTCACACATCCAATATGTCTTCTTTCACTTCTGTTTTTATCCATAATCTCACCTTCAATTGATGCCAGAAAAAGGCTGTTGGGTCTTTGTTTCCAATGTCTGTACTTGACTGTCTTTCTCTCTTCAACTTTACTTCGCAACACTTTTTGATTCCTGAACCTCTACTCTTGATCTAATTTGTCTTTCTGTCCATCCAGCTGGTTTTGAGTATCCTCCACTATACTCACATTTGAAAAGTTGCTATCTTTCTCTCATCCTCTTTCTTCAGAGTCCAATTCTTGTCAATAGAGGACAATATTCCACACTACTGACTGTATTGAAGGTTTATACAGCTGCATGCTCACACTTTTAGACTTTCTGACACTACTTAAATCATTGGCCAATCTTCTTGCTATAGCTAATGTAGCTTGGATTTAATTATTGGATGTAACTTAGTGGTTGTCATCAAGCCAAGGTATTTGAAATTATTGATTGCCTCCATTTCAGTGCTCCCAACCTTGACTTACCATTGCCATTTAGAGCCAAAATGTTGGTCTTTACCTCATTCAGTTCAGTCCAAAGGACTTAGTATGATTTTGACTAGGTCTACCATAGTCTATAGCTCTTCCTTTGTTCTGGCTTTGAGTATGGTGTTGTCTGCATATCTAAGATGTCATATACTATAACCTCCTGTGATGCAGCCACTTTGTTAACTCTCCCTGCACCATCCTCATTATCTTCTCTCGAACAGCTTGTAGTATTTGCTGTTAATTTTCTGTGATTCACATTCAAGAATACCCAGGGTCCCTCTGAATGCAAACACTTTCCAGGTTCTCGCCATTAAAAAAATTCTACCAAAGTGGATAACTTCACCACATTGTATTCCATCTGCCGTGTTCTTGCCCATTCGCCCAACCTGTTTCTATCCCTCTACAGCCTCTTTGCATTCACCCCAGTGCTTATATTCTCACCTAACTTTGTATGTTTAGCAAATTTAGATACAGTACACTCAGTTCCTTTGTTTAGTTTATTTATTAGTGTCACAAGTAGGTTTACATTAACACTGCAATGAAGTTACTGTAAAAATCCCCTGGTCACCACACTCCGGCACCTGTTATGATACACTGGGGGAGAATTTACCATGGCCAGTGCACCTCAACAGCACGTGTTTCAGACTGTGGGAAGAAACCGGAGGCAATCCATGCAGACACGGAGAACATGCAAACTCCGCATAGACAGTAACCCAAGCTGGGAATTGAACCCGGGTCCCTGACACTGAGGCAGCAGTGTAACCACTGAGCCACCGTGCCATCTAGGTCATGACTATAGATTGTAAGGAGCTGCAGCCCAAGTACTGATCTTTGCAGTCCCCCAGTAGTTACAGCTGCCAACTGGAAAATATTCCTTTTATTTGTGCTCTCTATTTTCTGTCAATAACCAATCCTCAATCCATGTTAATACATTAGCCCCAAACTCATGAGTTAAAACTTTGTCATAACTTTCTATGTGGCACCTTATCGAATGCTTTGTGAAGATTCAAATATAGTGGATCCACTGGTCCTTATCTGTCTGGCTAGTTACATTCTCAGAAAACACTGACAGATTTGCCAAACATGATTTCCCTTTCATAAATCTGTATTGATTCCGTTTACTCATTATGATTTTCCAAGATTCTTGTTATCTAATAATCTATTATTCTATTCGGCTCTGACGAAGGTCATCCTGACTCGAAACATTGGCTTTATTCTCTCTCCACAGATGCTGTCAGACCTGTTGATATTTTCCAGCATTTTCTGTTTTTGTTTCAGATTCCAGCATCTGCGATATTTTGCCTTTACTTATAATAAGATTCCAACATTTTGCCTACGACTGATGTTAAACTAACTATAGCTCCCTGTTTTCGCTCTTCCTCCTTTCTTAAATGCAGATTATGTTTGCTACCTTCCAATTCTTGGAATTGTTCTAAAATCTAAAGAATTCTGGAAGGTGAGAACCAATACATTCACTCTGACGAAGGCTCATCCAGACTCAACGTTGGCTCTATTCTCAGATTCCAGCGTCTGCAGTAATTTGCTATTATAATACATTCACTATTTCTACATCTTTTAAAACTCAGGTCATGAAGCCTAAGGAATTTGACTATACTTATCCGCATTAATCTCTCCAGCACTATTTCTTTACGTTTCTGTACAGATTTCTTTAAGTTCCTCATTTTCACCAGACCTTTGGTTTTCCCATTATTTACAAAATGGTTTTTATGATTCCTACCCTGAAGACAGATACAAAGCCATTATTAAATTTCTCTGCTATTTCCTCATTCCCACTTATAATTTCACCTGTGTCAGCCTCTAATTGACTCATGTTTACTTTCATTAATCGCTTCCTAGCTAGGAACAAAGTTTGTCGAGGTCTTCGGTCTTCCAATGCTTAGTTGGGTTCTACATGTCTCAGATACTAAAATGAGTCTTTATTGTTTTACCAAACCAAATACTGGTTTTGGGACACTCAGAGAAGGTTATTCATGCTGATTTATATTTGCACCAAATTCAAGCCTATGACTGCCATAGCAGGATGTAATCATTTCAATGGTTACACTATGACAATTACTCAATATGTCATTTTGATCTAACATTTTTTCCTGATGGTCTGCTTTTTATTATTGCTCTTGGTCACCATTTGCCTCTACACATCGGTTGTAGAGCAGGACAGATTGGGGTCACGTCCATTTCTGTGACCACAGATGCCAATGCAAGTGTATGTTCTGAAGCTACTCTTTTCATGCGGAAAGTTGAATGATGTCCTAAGGTGAAATGATCCACTTATGCATATTGGCAGGCTGAGAACTGTTGCAAAATCACAGCTGCGGCTGGGCAGACCAAAATATCAGCTAGCACTGGGACTTAGCTCTGTGTTCCTGAGGGTACACAAAGCAAAATGCTCAAGAGCTACAATCCAGCACTCTCAATGAGCAAAATTTTTGGTAAGGCAGCTGGGCATTATTTATGCTAGCAGGAATGGGTGTACTTCTGTGATAGCTCTGAAAACATTTATTATCTTAAAATGGCTTTGCATGTATCTCATTTACTTGTTAAAAGAAAATTATTCACATAAAACTTTTTGTCAAACCCTTTTCCTTTGTTGAAGGAAAAAAGTGTGAAAAGCAATAAGTAGTGTTTATTGCATGTGGTGATTTAATTATGTATTTTAATGAATAGTATGTCTTTGCAAACAAATGATAAGTATTTGCTGAATAACTCTTCCGAAAGATCATGTTCCTTTGGTGAGCAGTTAATTGTATGTTTTTAGAACATGTTTACAATTTCACAAGAAAGTGGGGAGTGGTCACAAAAGAAGCACTAATTCACAATCCTAACATTAATGTCATGAAATTTTCACTGTGAACCTGGTATTTAAATATATTGCTTAGATGTTGCTGAGTAAGCATAAAGGAGTCAGGCACAGGATAAAACTGTTTGGGTGGTAGCAGAGCTTGCCTCCTCATTGCTGCCACCAACTTCCATTTTCACTGGAGTTTTAGGTAAACGACCAGAGCTTCCTCCAGCAACAAACTGGAACTTCATTATAAAAAGCTTAAAGGGTTCTATGATGATGGACATGCAAACCTACTTTCAGTGGGTGGAGCACGCGTCCTGCTTGATGCTACAAAATGCAGCATGTCCTGAACTTTACTGGCAACACCAACCACCCCCTCCCCCCACACCCCCTGCCGCCTCCAACCATATCTTTCTTGGGAGTGAGCTGCTTATTAGTGCATGCCCCAAGTGCAGCTGTCCATGAATACTAAATTAAATCCCATCATGAAAATGTTCAGGTCTCTCAAAGGTAGACATCCAGATCACTGCACCTGACACGTAGACACAGACCTGAATTTTTGCGCAGGTGGAGAGACTCACTGTGCGGATATGCTGGCTGAATTCCGAGTCCAGAAGTTCTGGCCCTGAACCCAGACTTCACCGTTTTCATGGGGCAGGGTACTTTGAGGGTGGTGAGCTTGGGACACCTTTGGCAGAGGGAAGGCACCCTTTGGGAGATGTATGGTATCCTTTGGGACAGGTTAGGCACCCTGTGGGGTTGTTAAAAGCAATTGTGTGTAAAAAGTGTATTAATGCATTTGAGCTATCTAAGCTTTCAATTGATTTAACTCTGATGGATTTTAAATTTAAAGAAAGTGTGGAGTTAAAAAAGAAGTGCCTGATATTTCATTCTATCTGCTTGTATAAGCCGAAGGACTGTCCTAACAGGATTTGCGCTTCATCTTGATTTTTGCAACTTGACATTACCACATTGGGGTGCCTGATAATTGAGCAGTTTGATTGACATCTCTAAGCGATTATGAAATAGAAATATTTCTTTTCGTAAAAGGTGAGTTGAAGAAATCGTAATGTATTGAATTTTTTAATAGATGAGGGAATTTTTGTAAAAATGGTGACATCATCTATAGATGCATTATTTTACGCTGAGCAGAGACTGATAGCCAAGTTCCGCACACATGAGGACGGCCTCAACCGGGATCTTTGGTTCATGCCACACTATCTGTAACCCCCACGACTTGCCTGGACTTGCAAAATCTCACTAACTGTCCTGTCTGGAGACAATACACATCTCTTTAACCTGTGCTTAACGCTCTCTCCACTCACATTGTCTGTACCTTTAAGACTTGATTACCTGTAAAGACTTGCATTCCAACCATTACTCTGTAAATTGAGTTTGTGTCTTTATGTGCCCTGTTTGTGAATAGGACTCCCACTTACCTGACGAAGGGGCAGCGCTCCGAAAGCTAGTGGATTTTGCTACCAAATAAACCGGTTGGATTTTAACCTGGTGTTGTGAGACTTCTTATGATATGAGGTGGGCCAGGGGGGTGCGTAGAGTGTCATAGGGTTGCATGGGGATATGAGGGCCTTGAGAGTTTGGTAACGTTTATATATTAAAGTTTATTTATCAGTCACAAGTAAGGCTTACATTGACACTGCAATGAAGTTACTGTGAAATTCCCCTAGTCGCCACACTTCGGCCCCTGTTCAGGTCAATGCACCTAACCAGCACGTCTTTCAGATTGTTGGAGGAAACCAGAGCACCTGGAGGAAACCCACGCAGACACGGGGAGAACGTGCAAACTCCACACGGTGACCCAAGCCGGGAATCGAACCCGGGTCCTTGGCGCTGTGAGGCAGCAGTGCTAACCACTTGCCACCGAGTAGAAGGGCATAATGGGTGGGGGGGGGGGGACAGGGTGAGTGGGGAGACTGAGAGTGAATAGGTTGGTATGGATTGGTCACTGGGAGCTTGAGGGGTAGTGACAGATGAGGGCTAGAGGGATGTTTTTTTATTATACATTTTAAAATAACTTTAGTGAAGTGCCAAAGCATTAGTCAACTCACCACTGCACCCAGAAGCTTCTGCACGCATCTCAGGAGCCATCGATTCGACATACAATCCAACCTGCCCTCCTGGAATGAAAATCCGACCACCTGGTCTTTATTTTTCCCCCATCAGTATGGCAGAGCAGGGAAATATCCCACTTCAGCACTCCTGACCTAGGAGCGAAAATCTGGGCTATGCTCTCAATATTGTATAGAATGTCACTGCTAATGACTTCTGCGTCCGATTGCTTCTCAGTTGTGTTGTATTATACCAGACTGGTAATTCATTGTATATTAGGTGAATGTTGCACTGTTGGGGATGTTTACCTTTGAGATATTAAACAAAGGTCCAAGTTTTCACTCAGCTGGAAGAAAAGACTCTATGGCAGAAGCGCAGGTTGTTCTATCAGAACAATGCAATCAAGGCAGATTAAATGGTAATTTATTTGCTGTTTGTGGGATCCTGCTGTTTTGCCTAAATCACATCAGTGACTACACTTTCAAAGAAGATAATTCATTGTTGATTAAATGTTTGGGAGATCCTGAGAAAATGAAAGGCGCAAGTTATTTATCTCCTTTCCTGTGAATCCAACTTCAAATAGGCTGGTAATGCTTCTCTCTTTCACCATGTAGTACAAAAATTTCATGCCATAATTATTCTAACATGGTTGATAGATATTGTTCAGTACACTAGGTTATTCCAAGCTGCAGAAGCATTGTTTCGGAAATGTCTGCTTCATGGACTATCCTTGATCTGGTGTGAATCTCATTGCATATTAAGAGTCTATGAACGGATATAAATAAGTTAAGTAAATGGGCAAAAAATTGGCAGATAGTGTAAAATGTGGCAAAATGTGAACTCGTCCACTTTAGCAGGAAGAATAGAAAAGCAGTGTATTATTTAAATCATGAGCGATTGTGGAACTTGGTGGTATAGAGGGATCTGGGTGTCCTGGTACATGAGTCACGAAAGGTTATTTTGCAGATAAAGCAAATGATTAGGAAGGCAAGTGGAATGTTGCTTATTGCTAAGGGGATTGCATGTAAAAGTAGGCAAGTTTTGCTATAGTTGTACAAGGTGTTGGTGAGACCACATCTGAAGTACTGAGTACAGTTTTGGCTTCATTTCTTAAGAGAGGATATCATTGCATTAGAAGCAGTACAGAGAATGTTCACTCCACTGATTCCTGGGATGACGGGTTATCTGATGAGAAAAGGTTGTACAATTTAGGTCTATATCTATTGGAATTTAGAAGATTCTGAGGGAACTTCACAAGATAGATGCAGAGAAATTCCCCCCACCCCCACTATGAGAGAAACTAGAACTAGAGGATGCAGTTTAAAAATAAGAGGTCTCTATCTAAGATTGAGATGAAAAATATTTTCTCTCGGAGAACAATGGTGGCAGAATCATTGAATATTTTTAAGGCTGAGTTAGATAGATTCTTGATTGATAAGGGATATAAGGGGTAGACAGAAAAGTGGAGTTTTGAGGCCACAATCAAATCAGCCATGATCTTATCAAATGGCAGAGCAAGTTCAAGGGGCAGAATGTCTTACTCCTACTCCTAATTCATATGTTCGCGTGCACCGGTTCTGCAACTTAGCCTGAATGATGGCAGCAGTGCATTTTTTTGTTACTCGAAAGCCATTCTTCTATCTGTAATGACAGGAAGAAGCACACAGGATTGTTCTGAAGTAAGGATTTAGATATAAAAGTGGATTTAACTAGCTTCCTCAAAAGCTACATCTTAAAGATGGCGACTATTTTAACTGAGATCAAAAATAATTTGACCACAGTGAGAGAGGCGAAAAGAATTATTGAAGCAAACAACTGTCTGAGGGCAATGAATGAATCAGGTAACAAATATTTTAACCAAACGCCCATCAGGAAATTGACTGAGAAAATTAGCCTAATTTTCGATGACACACATATTCCTGTTTAGATGTGTGCAGCATCTGTCACTTCTGAAAAAATAATACTATACAATTTCAAATGAGCCACTATATTTTCAGTAAACATTTTGGGTGCAATTTATTGAGAATCCATTAAGATAATAGCAGTGCTGTGTTCACTGACCTCCTCCGCGTTTTTAGAGGCTGTGCGGGACAATAGGCAAATTTGTGTTGGTATAAGGTGACGGCTAAATTTGTGTTAAGCTGATGGTAATTACACTTTTCTTTTTGCTGGTTACCTTCTGAGATATGTTTTGGAAAACTAAATGGTGATGTTTAAATCCTTTTCATAAAGTACGTTTAAGTAAGATAAATTAGAATATTGCTGAAAAGATATTTTGTCAAAGCTTTTCATCTTGCTCTTATTCAGACAATCACAAGAATACTAATGTCAGGGGAAACAACAACTTTATACAGTATGAGAAGAAGATGCTGATTTGTTGGCAAGTGGCCTCTGATTTCTGGAGGCATTGCCATGGAGAATGAACCAGTTGATGGTGACTGACAGTTTACTGTCGAGCATTGTTTGAAATTTAAACCAGGCAACTTGACTCTGATCAAGTAATCACTCACCTGATGAATGAGCAGCACTCCAAAAGCTCGTGATTCCAAATAAACCTGTTAGACTTTAACCTGGTTTTGTGAGACTTCTTTCTGTGCCCACCTCAGTCCAACACTGGCATCTCCACATCCTGATTGATCAAGGTATTTCCCTGTGGAATAAACCAGCAAATGGCTATCACTTAATTTGTTTAGCTGAAACAGGCGCAAATATATGTTCATGTTCTTTCTGTTTGTGAAGAAAAGGGTCCTGTATATTATTAATATGTGTAGCATCCAGTGCAAGCAAATGAACCACACTCTGAATCTGACCAACAATCTTAAATTGTTTGTCAGCATAACTTTTAGTGTTATAATTCAGGTCAGAAACTCCAAAATGTTTTATGATATCCATGTGGCACATGGGTTTTGCATTTTGAATTTAGCTAGGGTAAGCATGATATGTCTCACTTCAGGTATGATTCAAATGACCCATTAGGTTTATTTATTGGTGTCACAAGTACGCTTACATTAACACTGCAATGAAGTCACAGTGAAAATCCCCTAGTCGGAATACTCTGGCGCCTGTTCGGGTACACTGAGGGAGAATTTAGTATGGCCAATGCACCTAACAGCACATTTTTCAACTGTGGGAGGAAACCAGAGCACCCGGAGGAAATCCACACGGACACGGGGAGAACATACAAACTCCACACAGACAGTGACCCAAGCTGGGAATCGAACCTGGGTCCCTGGCACTGTGAGGCAGCAGTGCTAACCACTGTGCCACTCCATGTGGGAGCTTTTATCAAAGAAAGTTTATTTAAGAATACAGTTACCATGTATAGAAAGAAAATTAGCAATAACTTTTACCAATAACAAACAAAAAAAATCATGATGTATAAACCTTAACAGCTAAACACCATTCCAAAGAAACAAATCCAATAAATAAAACCTTTGCCACAGGTTTAACATAGCAAAGACTAATGCTCATGTGATACTGGAATTTAGTCCTTTGGTTGAATGCTGCAGTTCTCTTGAGGCACACACAGACAAACTTGGAGTCAGAGTAGCTTACCAAAATACTAGGGAGACTCTAGTCAAGCCAATCTCCAACAGCAGATTTTTCTATTCCTGGAAGGCCAGGAACCTTGCTTCCAGCTAAGAGTAGAATTTCCAAAACCAGGGATAGAGGGAGAGAAACACGGCTTTCCAGCTTGATGTTCAACCCCTTCGAAACTAAAACTGAAAGTGAATCCTTAGATTTTAATTCTAGGGAGGAACCATCTGACTTTGACTGTCAATCAATCTTTCCCTTCACAATGCAGGGTCATAAAAGATCCCAGAGTAAGAATTAACAAAACCCCACTTAAGCCATTGAAGTAGCCATAAAAGGATTTCTAGCAGATGGCCTGGCAACAATGAGAAAAAAAAACAAGCCATGATAGCTGCAGAGAACATGATTTAAAAAAAACCCTTTTCTTAAAGGTACACTAACATCACATTAGCAGACTGAGGATTATTTACCAAATGTTGTCCAAAAACTGATTCACATCCAGTGTTGAATACTGTTTGCATCTTGCAAGCACTGATTGGTTTACCCATTGCGAACAATAGAAGGGACATGCTGATCTTAGTTTGGCTGTCAAACCAAAAAGATATTCTGCCTATCTCACAAATGAATAATATGGTTTATGATTTTAGTGCCAGTGTGAGGCTACATCCCAAAGATTAGCAGATCATATCTAACTTTTTAGTTAAGTCGGGCAGCATGGTCGGTGCAGGCTTGGAGGGCCGAAGGGCCTGTTCCTGTTTGCTGTAATTTTCTTTGTTCTTAGTATGTCCCTTTCACTGTTCGCAACAGGCAAAGTATAGATTGTACCCAATCACCCTGTACTTGCAAAATGCAAAACACAGTGTCCAACATGAGGTGTGATTCTGTTGGACAACATTTGTAAATAATCCTTAGTATGCTAAAAATGATGCTACAAACAAATTTACAATTATCAGTTGGGTTTGTAGTGTGATGCACTTGTGGGTACTGAAAACTACATATATTGATACACAGGGCCCTGTTCTTTGCAGACAGTAAGAACAGGTACGCACATTGCACCTGATTCAGCTAAACAAGATAAGTGATAGCCACTCGCTGGTTCATTCCAAAGGGCAATGCCTTGACCAATCAGTCAAACTGCCTGTTTTAAATACTGCACTCTAAGTGATTTGAAATTAATTCTTCTTAGTCATTTGGTCATCCAGAAATTGAGTATTGCTGAAAAAAAAAACATGGCAATGCCTCCAGCAATCAGAGTCCACTTGCCAACCAATCAGCACCTCCTTCTCACACTGTAGAAAGTTGTTGTTTCCTCTGATATTGATATTCCTCCAATTGTCATGAGTGCAAAACAAAAAGCTTCGATAAAATGTTTTTTTTTTCAGCAATACTCAATTTCTGGATGACCAAATGACTAAGAAGAATTAATTTCAAATCACTTAGAGTGCAGTATTTACAGACAATATCTGAAGTTTTAATCCAATCAATTTGCACAAGTTTGTCTTTTATTAGCTAGAGTCCATTTTACTTGAGGATTCCATAAGCCTTACAAGTTAACATTTTAGAACTAAATATACCAGCACTGAACACAACAGAATGCCTGTTCACTAATGTAAAGAATATCAGCACTTTTTAAACTACCCATAGCAGAGCAGCAAAAATTCACCACTGTTTGCATTTACCACTCTTCATATTAGCTATCTTTGTGTCTTCTCCAACTGAGGTCACGGCATATAGTCCGAAGAATGGGCAGTTTTGTGTTTGGGCCCAAATCATTTTGCACTGGATATGTCCAGCTAGCAGAGAAGTACAGTGTCACTTGATTAGTTTGGCTGGATTCAGACTCTAGTCCCAAAGGTGAATCGCAGAGGTTCCATGGCTTGTGAATCAACCCTGCTGCTTGAGACTTCCCTGCTGCTGTCAGACTTTTGAATGGACTTACCTTGCATTAAGTTGATCTTTCTCTACACCCTAGCTATATGACTGTAACACTACATTCTGCACTCTCTCATTTCCTCCTCTATGAACGGTATGTTTTGTCTGTATAGCGTGCAAGAAACAATACTTTTCACTGTATGTTAATACATGTGACAATAATAAATCAAATCAAAGTAACTTACAAACAGGTTTGATTGCAAGAATAATGTTAGAAAAGATCTGAAAAAATAAAAATTAGAATAATATTTATTTAGATAATGTAGTCAATTCAAAGTAACTGATATTCTATGGTGTTTGAGAAAGGCTTTGTTAGTGATTTATAGTTTGGTTAACAATAGGACTGTACATCACAAATTTAATGGAGGTAAGTTTGACAGGAAAGAAAATCATTTTTGTTGTAGCCTTCTGCTCCAAATATAGAGAATCTACAATAATTCACTCAAAATAATAGGGCAGTGGTTCCCAAACTTTTTTCACTGGGCCGCACTTTTGGAATAAAAATTTGCTCGCGCCACACCGAATTTTTTATTGATAAGAAATACATTCAAAAACAAAAAAAAAACAACTCCTAGCAGTGCTTGATTCATAACATAGAACACAACTACTTTATAATTTGATCATGGGACATCCAGAAAGCATAAAACAATCACTTTGGAAAAATATCTAATCCATGGGACTTAATAGGATGGAGGGTTATAGGTCGGCCTAAAAGGTAGGGATATGTTCGGCACAACTTGTGGGGCCGAAGGGCCTGTTTTGTGCTGTAGTTTTTCTATGTTTCTCTGTCTGCGTTTCTTTGATTGTCCTTGAATCTTCCCGCCACACTTGCCATCCTCTCTCGCCGCACCAGTGTGGCGCGCCGCACACTTTGGGAACCACTGTAATAGGAGAACGACTTGTAACCTACAGTTCATTACCCGCGAGATCAATAAATTTAGATGTTGGTATTGGCTAAATTGTAGCACTCTTTCCTGAAACACAATGTTGGAAGTTCAAACTCCACCATGAGCAGATAATTTAGTCCTGATACTCTAGGGCAGTTATTAAAGGAATGCTGCACTGCAGGAATTACGTCAAATGGATGAAATTTTATACCATGTTTCTCTCATTTAGATAAGAAAGCTTGCATGATGTTATTCAAAGAAGAACAGAGGAGTTCCCTTTCCTGGGGTACATTCAGGCCTCAAATGACCCCATCAAAACTGGTTATTTATTTGGTTGCTGCTTGTGGGACCAGGTTGTGTACCAGTTAACTGCCATGATTTCCCGACATGACAATAAAGAATGTGGGCTGGGGAAGTGCATGGAGTCAAGAAATAGAATAAAAAGGGGTCATTGAGTGGCAAAGGCAGAAGTCCCACCTTCTTTGTGCTCCAGCAATTTTCAATGGAGCAAGAAAAAAAGATAGTTTGGGAATCCGATGCGCTGTGGTTTAGAGGTTGCTGACGCCATTCTGGAAGTGTGCTGTGGTAGGAAAATGTAAGTGACCATTAAATAACATGTTTCTCGGGTAGTTGTTTCTGGCAAGCTGTCAAGTAAAGAACAACATTGTGAAAATAGAAACATCTTCAGATGCATTAGAATAGATTAATAGGCAAGATGCTGTTCTGCATTACACGATATTGAAAAGTTAGCCCATTTTGAGATCAATAGCTAATTGTTTAAACTCTCCCCATGACTTTCCTTCATTCTTTGTAGAAGAGCTATGCCACTTGCTTGGCTGTTTGAAAGTTGTAGCACATGTAGGGCGTTATCTTCAAAGGCACTAATTGATTCTGCATTGCATGGTTTGTTAACACAGCTGCTGAGGGAATTTGAGCTTGATTTCTGATGCGCTATCAATAAGGTGAAAGACTACCGGTGTGCCAATACAAGTGTAGGCTTTTATTCACAACAGAATCAGGAGCAGATCCCAACAAATAACCGACCTGGACTGAACAAGGGGGAGGAGACAGCCACCTTTATACTAGGTGCCGAGGGGAGGAACCAAACTGGAAGGGGGTGTGTCCAGGTATGACAAACACACACAACGGTGGTCCATATAGGACAAAGGCACAACTGAGGTCCACCACAATTTCTTTAACAGATATATGAGCTTCCGGAGAGAACAATGTTTTTTTCAAGTTTTAAGTAACCTTTGTTTATTTTGATAGATTTGAGCTTGTCAAAGATTTCCAAATGTTATTATCATAATAATATACATATAGATACTGGATAAGAGGGATAGTAGGTGAGAAGGATGAAGGACGGATGATGGGGTAGGGAGGTTAAGGGGGCGCGAGAGGCTTTGCACTGGTCAGAACAATTTGGCCAATGTTTCTGTGAATGGAGGTAGGCCTTTTAACCTGGCTGTCACAGCATTGGCTTTAAAGATAGGCCCGACTCCAGGCTGCCGTACTCTGCAGGAGATAAAAAGCTTGCCAGCTGGCACTGTTGGAACAGAAGCAGGATCACAATGTTGGGAAAGTTCCTGACTCTTGTTTCCTACCTCATTGATTTAAAAAAAAGGGAAAGGTGATAACATATAGTTTGTTCTGATTGTCACTTCCAATAGTTAATGCTTTCACTCGATTTATGCTTTAGCCCAAATTGTTCATTTAAGCTGATTAGAATCCCTACAGTATAGAAGGCGGCCATTTGGCCCATCAAGCCTGCACTGACAATGATCCCACTCTATCCCCATAACCCCACATATTTACCCTGCTAATCCCTCTGAAACTGGGGTCAATTTATCATGGCCAATCAACCTAACCTGCACATCTTTGGACTGTGGGAGGAAACCGGAGCACCCAGAGGAAACCCAAACAAACACAGGGAGAACATGCAAACTCCACACAGACAGTGACCCAAGCCTGGAATTGAACCCAGGTCCCTGGCGCTGAGGCAGCAGTGCTAACCACTATTCCACCGTACTATATGGCTTAGTGAAGACTTTTAATTTTTTTTTCCTCCTGCATTTTTCCCTCTCTAGTCCTCATAATCTGAAAGCAGTAACTCGTGCTTAAAACCAAAGGAAGTAGGAGAGATCCTAAATGAATACTTTGCATCAGTATTCACAAAGGAGAGGGACATGTTGACTGGTAGTGTCTCAGAGAGATGTGTTGACCCGTTAGAAAAAATCTCAATTACAAGGGAGGAAGTGTTAGGTTTTTTAGGAAACATTAAGACAGACAAATCCCCAGGCCAGATGGTATCTATCCTAGACTCCTCGGGGAGGCAAGAGATGAAATTGCTGGGCCTCTAACAGAAATCTTTGCCTCTTCACTGGACACTGGTGAGGTCCCAGAGGATTGGAGGATAGCAAATGTGGTCCCGTTATTTAAGAAGGGTAGCAAGGATAACCCGGGTAATTATAGGTTGGTGAGCTTGACGTCCGTGGTAGGGAAATTGTTGGAGAAGATTCTTAGAGATAGGATATATGTGCATTTAGAACTGAATAATCTCATTAGCGATAGACAGCATTGTACGAGGGAGGTCATGCCTCACAAATTTGGTCGAGTTTTTTGAGAAGGTGACAGAAACGATTGACGAGGGAAGGGCCATGGATGTCGTCTATATGGATTTTAGTAAAGCGTTTGACAAGGTCCCTCTTGGCAGGCTGGTGCAAAAGGTTAAATCTCACAGGATAAAAAGTGAGCGAGCTAGATGGATGGAGAACTGGCTTAGCCATAGAAGACAGAGGGTAACAGTGGAGGGGTCTTTTTCCGGTTCGAGGTCTGTGACTAGTGGTGTTCCGCAGGGCTCTGTACTGGGACCTCTGCTGTTTGTGATATATATAAATGATTTGGAGGAAGATGTAGCTGGTGTGATCAGTAAGTTTGCGGACGACACAAAGATTGCTGGAGTTGTGGATAGTGATGAACATTGTCAGAGAATACAGCAGGATATAGATAGGCTGGAACATTGGACGGAGAAATGGCAGATGGAATTTAATCCAGATAAATGTGAAGTGATGCATTTCGGTAGATCTAATGTAAGGGGGAGCTATACAATAAATGGCAGAACCATCAGGAGTATAGACACACAGAGGGACCTGGGTGTACAAGTCCACAGATCCTTAAAGGTGGCAGCACAGGTGGAGAGGGTGTTCAAGAAGGCATATGGCATGCTTGCCTTTATTGGACGGGGCATAGAATATAAAAGTTGGCATATGATGTTGCAGCTGTATAGAACGTTGGTTAGGCCACATTTGGAATACTGCATCCAGTTCTGGTCGCCACACTACCAGAAGGACGTGGAGGCTTTGGAGAGAGTACAGAAAAGGTTTACCAGGATGTTGCCTGGTATGGAGGGCCTTAGCTATGAAGAGAGATTGGGTAAACTGGGGTTGTTTTCCCTGGAAAGATGGAGGATGAGGGGCGACCTAATAGAGGTGTATAAAATTATGAAGGGCATAGATAGGGTGAACAGTGGGAAGCTTTTTCCCAGGTCGGAGATGACGAACACAAGGGGTCACGGGTTCAAGGTGAGGGGGGCAAGGTTCAACACAGATGTCAGGGGGACATATTTTACACAGAGGTTGATGGGGGAATGCACTGCCAAGCAAGGTGATTGAGGCGGACACGCTGGGATCGTTTAAGACTTATCTAGATAGCCACATGAACAGACTGGGAATAGAGGGATACAAACGAATGGTCTAGTTGGGCACATGAGCGGCGCAGGCTTGGAGGGCCGAAGGGCCTGTTCCTGTGCTGTATTGTTCTTTGTTCTTTGTTCATGTCGTATGACTACATGATTTGTTATGAGGTACATGCCTGATAATCTAAAATCAAGTGGCCATTCTTCATGTGCGTAATCAGAAGATTTGGACATGAAATTGATTCATGGGGACAATCACATTCAACTCTATTCCTGTCCTTGATTTTTATGCAAACAGAGTAGGATTTTAACTGTCCGCTTAGTGGAAACAGGGTGGTTGAAATGGAGTTTTTAGATATACTGCTGAGTTCCTGCTCTGCTGACATTTTTTCTGGGGCCTTTTATTGGATGTCTGAGGTACATGCTTGCATCAGTTATTGACCCCATAGATAATTCAATTTATTGGTAGGAATGACTGTATTTCTTTTCCAAATTATCTGTTTATTAGCTAAACATCATCCCCAGAACAATATTCTACACACACGCTTGAGATGACCTTTTCTTTTATTTAGAAAACTGTATTCTGTTTTGAAAATCTTCCCTTCATCGGGACCTTGATGCATTGATAAAGCAACAGAAGAAAGCCACAATTTGAGATTCACATTCAATAAAGCATAATTGAGAGATGACAAAATTATCAGTCTCAAATAGGTGTCTGTGTTTCTTCCCACAGAGTAATCATTGTATTTCAGGTTATCTCATGGACCTCCCCTGTTGTGTGAGAAGGTCAAGCTATATTCCAGGACATAATTACATAACGACCAACCTGTTATTCAGTGCAATGTTGTGGGATCGATCTAATGTTGTAGGTGGTTTTCTGAATGAAATGTTCACCCAAGGCCACATCTGTCTATTTGACAGGTTCCTACAGCAAGGAAAAGCAGTGATTGGTGCAAATGCCCTGCCCAACATTCGTCATGCAACTAATATCACCAGAAGCACAGTGGGGTTGAATTAACTTGGGTATAAGAATTGAGAGGTAAGGGTCAAACTGAGCAATGATCTGCTTGACTGCCCAGAGTTTGAGGTCCGAGAGATCTCTCGCGTTGAATGTCTTCCACCTGAAGAAAGTGGGAGTTACATCAAACCAGCAGGCAGGTGGGAATGGGAAGCTATGGGTGGTTTAGGCTACTGCTGGGGTCACACAGAAATGATCTCCAGCATGTCCAATGAGGAAAGGGGCACACTTCTCCTTTGAGCCTCCAAGTTTACATAAAGTTATTTTTTCAAACTTAACTTGGCTTCTTCTGACCACTCTTTAGACTCTTGCTATGGTTGTAGTGTCTGAGTTGACTCCTTGCAAACCACCTGAACCTGACAGATAAAATGCTGCTGCATGCCAATAACTTTTTCAGCCTGAGACTATTAGATTTAAATTTAGTGTAAGGGGCAGGAAGAAAGCTCATAGATCTTTTCTTTGGGAGAATAAATGGAACAGGTAATGCACCTTGTATACAAAGCAAAAAAACAGAAATTGCTGGAAAGTAGGCATTTGTAATGAAAATCAAGAAGTGATGAATTGTAGGTATGGATTTCATCGGGATAATAGGATCTGTGATTATAGGATAGATAATATATGGTCTGTGGGAGGAGGGGCTTGACATGACAAATGCACTTCCTCATTTCTTCATTCCATATTCTTTTAATATGACAACAGGTGATATTTTTTCAAAGGGTTTATGCTTACACATTGTTAGCGCAAGTATATTATTTTATTAAGACTGTTGTTGCTAGTAACAATTGGTTTTATCTGTTCTGGTACATGTACTTATTGAGGCGGATTATAAGCCTCTAAAATGAATCTACATAGAAACCTGGAACCAACATTTCTAGCTGCTGGGGGAATGCACTGATCAAGACTGAAATGCACAATTAAAATGACAGTTCCACATTTCTTGTAATTTTACTTCTCGCTAAATTGCTCATATTTCCAATATTGCATAGAATTGTTCCTGTTTCACTTACTGAGAACTTGCTGTCTAATTTATGTTATATATTCACCAGTGTTCTATATTACTGATGTAAATGTCATTTGACTTCAACTCAACAGATCAAAAACACATAACAGGATAAACTCGTTTGTTACAAGATTTTAATTGGCCCTATTATTTAAAGAAAAAGTCATGTTCATTTAGGAGTTAAAGTGTATATTTTAATGTTTTTAGAGATATATTTACTTAATATTATAGATGTATTAATTAACTTTGGAGAACAGGAATATCTGACTATTAGAATGTCATATAGATTTGGTCTCTGGTTCATCTGAATCATCAGTATCAAAAAATGACTATGCCTCAAACCCTTTTACTTAGTATGCGGAAGAGTAACTTTTGTCAAGCTGCTGCTATGCCATGGTGATTGTTTCCTTTATCATTAATAATTCATAGTGCATCCAGAAAAGCAAGCAATTTTCCCTCTGCTTCAGAAAATGACGTCAAGTGCAGGCCAATTGATCAGCACTGCAGACAGAAAGGGTGGTGTTCAGCTGTGATTGCTGCATTAAACTGCCACTCATAAGGCTGCCAGTGAATTCATTATCATTGCGCCTTTTCATATGGATAACAAATTTCTGCAACAGTAGATCTGTTTAAATTGTGAAATGGTAATAAGCAAGAAATCATATAGCTGTGATAAATTGTAGATGTTTCTCGTAATATATAATTTAAAATGATTTTTCTTCAATCCATTACAGACCTCAAGGTTAAAGTCAAATTCCAGCTTCTGCCAATTAATTAAGATGATTAAAAATATTTCCAATCAGTATCTTTATCTGTCAGAAAATGCCAAGGACAGTTTCAGTGAGGCCCTGAGCTTTCAGCGTCATCATGAATTTATTTTCTAAGCTCTGAATTGCTTGATACTTGATCGTGCAGTTTGACGTAGTTTATGAATGAAAAAATCTTTCACTTAGAAAATGTAGGCAATTTTTTTTTCTAACTCCTTGGCATAATTTGCCCTTGTAAAGCATTTGTATAGACAACAAACATAACTCGTACAAAGACTGAACTTTCCTTTCTATTTACTGTGGAACATTTATTAGTTGCAGCCTTTGAAGGAAGTAAATTGTCATAGCTGTTTACTATAATATTGCTACAACCTCCTTACTGTTATGAGAACAATGTTATTCATGCATTTTGTAATTTTATATCACAATATTATCATTAAGGCTGATACTATTTTATAATAATAATTGTATCACATATTTATCAATTTAACGTAGCATGCCAACAAGTTTGTTGAGGCCACGATGCCCTTTGTAAGATTGTACTAAGTTTTTAGATGTACCTGTAGACTCTCTGTTATTTGCTTGTGTGCAAATTATAAATCTTAAATGCTGTTAAATTTAATTAAACTGGATAATGGGCCTGATTTTCATTTATTGTTGCGCTAGGCTTGGATTTTTTTCTTTCATCCTGCCACAAATCACATGGGATGGGTACAAAAATGAAGAAAATCAGGCAACAATACTTATTGCGGCCACTCAACTTTAATTTCTCTATGCCTCTTCCTCACCCACGGCTGCAAGTGAAGATGAGACATGTGTTTGCCCATTCGGTCCCTTACTGTAATTCTCAGGACTCACCAAGTGAAGCTGCTATAGACACTGGATAATGGGGAGAAGTCGCTGAAATCCCCTGATGGAGCGAGAGGAGGAGGCCTTACAACCTGACCTTTTATCTAGGGTTTTCAACTATGATTAAATGTTTCATCACACAACTTGCCTCCACATTCCAACCATTCGTTGTATATATTAATGGCACAATTATTTTAATGTCTCAGTTAACCAATATAAATGGTCTCTCTGAGGGTCTCATTGAATTAAGTGAGGAGATTGGCTATGGATTTATAGGAAATAATAGCAGAGTAGGTGGCCATTCAGCCCATTAGATGTCTGCCGGTTGAAAGAGATTTTAGCCCTTGGCAGTAGCACCGTAGATTGTGGTGCTTCTAATTGATAACCATGCACTGTATACTTTAGAAGCTTTGTGCCTCTATTCCCCCCACCACCCCCACTCTCTGGTTAAAATAATTTCCCCTCAACTCCTCTTTAATCCTTCTGCCTATCACTTTTAATCTATGCCGCCTAGTGACTCCTCTGTTTATACAAATAGATCCTTCCATTTCCGCTCTGTCAAGAGCCCCTCATTATGTTATGTACTTCAATTAAATCTCCCCCCCCCCCCCCTTCACTCCAGCAGGGTTAGGCCACTATTTCCCCAAAAGTGGGGAGCTACTGCAAGCTTCACAGGAGTGAAATATTCTGGCGGGGTAGAGAGGCTGGCGGGCCCGGAGACTTTGCTCCCGGGACCGCTAATTGCATTTAAATCGGATGCAAAGTAATATTAAAATTATTTTGCACCTCCCTGCCAACTTCCGGTGCGGAGGAGACGTTATCGTGGTGGGAACGAATGCGTGAATCCCGCGCATTGCCTGCCGCAAGATTCTCCTGGCTCACTGCGCTAAAACATTAGTGCAGCGAAATGGGAGAATCCCCCCCCCCCGCCCGATATCTTGCTAACAAACAGATTATTGAAAAGTGCACTTCTACTTTGCAATGGATACGGCATATTCTCATAGTTTACAGTATAATGATAGTGCTTAGGTAGCTGAACACCATCTTGTCTACCCTTTCAAACCACCCACAGTTATTCTGAAAAACTAATCCTCAACCCTTCTTCCAAAAGGAATTCATTCACTCTTACCATAGGTTCCTATTCCAATACTGCCAGTGGTGATCTGTTACGTAATTCTGTCACCCTTTTGCAAAAAAAGCTAATTAAATTTCCTTTTTTTCACATCCTTAATCTTGATCAATATTCCTTGTGTCTTGAATTTTGTGCTCAACCAAATAGCCTCCCTGGACCCAAATTTGCCATACCTGCACACATTTTACGACGACCTCTTATCAAAGTCTCCACTTTTGTTTCAGCTTTTCCCGGTGGGATGGAGGGGAGGGTGGGGGCGGTGGTGTCACAGCTGTCAATGGGAGTACTCCCAAAGAAATTTGCCCCTCTTATTGAAGAAAAACCAGATTATATTCCAAAATAAGATCAGTTTGTTCTCTTGTATTAAACAATGACTGTTTTGAAGAAGGAACTGAAAGCTTCTTAACGCTAATCAAGCTGATTATTCGAGCATGCACCTGATATGCTCCTTTCATCATGAAGCAGTAGGATAGTAATGGAATTAATTGTGACGGGGAAACTGTGACGGTGGGTGCAGTTGTTTTGAAAACTGAATCAAAGCATTTTAACAAAGCCCTTTACAAAACAATAGCTTACCCAACAGATTTGGAACTGTTGATTTTCTTTGACAAGTTGACATTGTCTTTGATTTAAGACAAAAGCACCTGAGTACAGCAAATAGAATTGAAATAGGTTTTGCATGTAATTATGTTTTTCCTGCTCCAAAGGCTGCTGGCCAAATTAATTCATAAACATTTTTTGTGTTTTTTCATGATTTGTTCAAACTTATGCTGTGTGTCTGTACTGCCAGTGTGAATGCTATTTTTTTTTAAAGCCTTTGTTACAGATAGAGTCATACAGAGTTTACAGCGCAGGAAGAGATCATTGGTCCATGGAAGCTGTGCCAATTCTCTAAAAGAGCTATCCAATTAGTTCCATTCCGAGGATTTATTTTCTAAAATGTTTCTTGTTCAAATATTTACCTACTTCATTTTTAAATACTATTATTACAGATTTTCCTCCCACCCCTGTTTCTGATAAGGCATGTTCTCACTGTACTCACTGAACAATGGAAATTTTTTTTTCTGATTTACATTATCAAAACTTCTCATAATTTTGAAAACCTCTATCAGATTTTCTCCTAACATTCTTTATTTTAATGAAAAGAGCGACTGTTATTCAAGTCTGTCTTGCTTACTTGAAGCCTCTGATCCTTTTGACTTAGTTTCTTCTCCACTCTCTCCATGGCCTTTGCAGCCTTCCTAAAGTAGGGCACTCAAAACTGAACACAATATTATAATTGCAGCCTAACCAATATTTATTTATGAGCGGTACCTATGTTTTTGATTTGAGTTTCTGCGTAATCTTAGGATCCCATATACTCTCATAACAACTTTAATCAACTTGCGCTCACATTTTAAAAAAAGGCTTGAATCCACCTCCCTCAATCTATCTGTTCTATTGCATCCAAAGTCTTGTCTTAGCAGATCTTCCTGCGCTTGTGCTTGAAGATCATGGGTTGCTATGGAGCAGTGAACACAAGAGAATCAGATGGAATCCCTTAAGCTCTGGGCTCGTTGCCTGACCCTGTGATTTTGTTGTGCTGTGGCAATGAACAGGAACGTCCGCTCTTGCCTGTCCTCCTCTTGTTTTCCCTCCCAAACTGTTATCACCTCACACTTCTCCACTTTGAGGTTTACCCTGACCTTTACCTACCAACTTGTGTATATTCTGCCAAAGGCATTTACTGTTAAGATCAGGTTAAACAGGTCTTAACCCTAATTCCTATTTTGGCCTTGTCTTCAAATTTTGATGTGCTCACCATGCCCAAATGAAGATCATCAATGTGTATCAATGAGTGATGTATCAAAATCCTTACCCTTGAGGAGTACCATTTAAATCCCTACAGTTAAAAAATAATATTGAAGCACTTGTATTCTTTAAACAAGGAGTGCTCCTGTTCCTCCAGCCTCCACAGGAAGGTATTTATTTAGAAAATGGCTTGAAAATGTCTTATTTTTGGCTGGTAGTCAGAGTTGCTGTTGGACAATCTCGAATGGGCAGACCTAGCATTTGCCTCATCCATCACTGCTGAGGACCTAAGACAGACATGAAACCCCTCATTTACATGTGTAATAGACGTAATGCCTGCTTTAAGCTGAGCGGCAGGGGCCGCATCAAACATCATCTGCACTAATTGCATCTCAGTCTTATTTTAGGTGATTCCCAAATTTTAGCTTTAATGCAGCTAGTGATGATCAGTTTTGAAGACTGATATCCTGTAAGATGTCCAACATGAAATTGGGTCAGCTGATTTTTTAAGGACCTACCCTGGCTGCTGCCGAAGACAGACGTTAGGCCACTTTAAATGAGGGTCCTTGTTTGTTTTAGGAGCCCTTTGCCAATTGGTCTATGCAGAACAGGGCAGGCACCGGGGCTGCTTCCTTGAGGATTTTTTCAATGGTTTAAAAACATTTTTTTTTGCTGTGGCTGCACGGAAAAGATCATTTCAAAGCAAAATAATAATTTCAAAGAGAATTACTGTGGAACCAGGAGGAGAAAGGCTCTCCAGTAACTGTTCAAGTATCTCAATTATTATATTTGATGGGATTTACCTTTTACTGCTGGTGAAAAATCAACTATTTCAAATGGGTGAGCTACATGTGGAATCAGCTCATCAAAAATAATGTTAGTGAGGCTCAAGGTGCAATTTCTGGATGACCTTGAGTCTCCTGGTTATGGGGCCTGCTCCATGCTCAGGCCTGAAATGAGCACTGAGCAATTATACAACTTGGTTTCTTCAAATGGAATGCAGAACTGCTGATGTTTTATTGCAAACATTTCCTGTGTTTGGCGATAGTATGTGTTCAGAGTCCCATCAGGGATTTTTGAATTCTGTAATTAAAGTGGGAGTCTGCACCACTCTACACAAAAGATAAAATTCTGGGATTATTAAAAATGGCTGTTCAGTGGAATGAAAATCAGGCCGTTTTTAAGATGGCAGAGATGGATCTGAGGCAAGTGATTATTGCCCTGATGGTGAGGAGAAAATTGACCACAATGTGTTCAATAAATCCATTGCATTTTAGAGACTAATTTTAGAGACTCATTGTTCCACTGGAGCAAGCAGAGAGGGAGTGATTGGAGGCAGGAGTGCTGGTGAGAGATTGATTGATTTATTTATTTATTTAATTAGTCAGTTAGTGTGTGCTTTTTTTGGCCTTTACTTTTGTAGTAGTATTTTTCTTAAGTTTAAAGTGAAAACCGGAAGTGGGCTGCTAAGGAGTCTGGGAAGGGTTTTTTAAGCGCGCGAAGTATAAAAGGTAGGCTGCAGTATACAGCGGGCAGCGTCGGGAATGGGCAGGGGAGTGTGTGGGAAGCAGAGTGTGAGCTATAAGGGCTTTGGCTCACAGGGCTTAGGCAGAAAGGGCGAGCAGGGGTGAGTTTAATTCATTTTTGCCGTTTCTACCTGGTACTGGTAAGATATCTAGAGGGGATGGGTGTGCAGGCAGTGCAATGTTCCTCTTGCACTATGTTTGAGGTGAGGGACTCCGTCAGTGTCCCTGCTGATTACATCTGTGGGAAGTGCACCCATCTGCAGCTCCTCCAAAACCGTGTTAGGGAACTGGAGCTGGAGTTGGATGAACTTAGGATCATTAGGAACGCAGAGGTGGCCATAGACAGAAGCTTTAGGGATACAGTTACTCCGAGGAATGAAAACAGATGGGTGACGGTGAGAGGGGCTGGGAGGAAGCAGTCCGTGCAGGGATCCCCTGTGGTCATTCCCCTCAGCAACAAGTATTCCGCTTTGGATATGGTTGAGGGGGATGACCTACCAGTGGTGAGCCGCAGTGAGAGGATCTCCAGCACTGTGTCCGTCTCTGTGGCTTGGGAGGGTAAGGGGGAGAGCGGGAGGGCAATAATTATTGTGGACTCATTAGTTAGAGGGATAGATAGGAGGTTCTGTGGCAGCAAAAGAGACTCACGATGGTATGTTGCCTACCGGATGCCAAGGTCCGTGACGTCTCGGACCGTGTTTTCCGGATTCGTAACGGGCAGGGGAAACAGTCACAAGTCGTGGTACACATTGGTACCAACGACATAGGTAAGAGAAGGGACGGGGATTTAAAACAGGAATTTCAGGAGCTGGGCTGGAAGCTGAGAGCCAAGACAAAACATGTGGTCATCTCTGGTACGTTGCCGGTGCCACGTGATAGCGAGTTGAGGAACAGGGAGAGAGTGCAGTTAAACATGTGGTTGCAGGGATGGTGTAGGAGGGAGGGTTTCAGATACATGGATAATTGGAACACATTCTGGGGAAGGTGGGACCTGTACAAATAGGATGGGGTGCACCTGAACCAGAGGGGCACCAATATCCTGGGAGGGAAATTTGATACGGCTCTTCAGGGGGTTTAAACTAATTTGTCAGGGGAGTGGGAAAAGGAGTTGTAGTCCAGAAGTCAGTGAGGGTGGTGAGGTATTGGGGAAGGTATCAGGGTCAAGGGTGGGTACTGGTAGGCAGGGAGGTGGGTTGAAGTGTGTCTACTTCAATGCAAGGAGCATCCGGAACAAGGTAGATGAACTTGGGGCATGGATTGGTACTTGGGACTACGATGTTGTGGCCATTACGGAGACGTGGGTAGAACAAGGACAGGAATGGTTGTTGGATGTTCCGGGGTATAGATGTTTCAGTTAGTGTAGGGAAGCTGGTAAAAGGGGTGGAGGAGTAGCATTGTTAATCAAGGATAGTTTAACGGCTGCGGAAAGGCACTTTGAGGGGGATCTGCACACTGAGGTAATATGGGCTGAGGTTAGAAATAGGAAAGGAGCGGTCACGTTGTTAGGAGTTTACTATAGGCCCCCAAATAGTAATAGAGATGTGGAGGAAGAAATTGCTAAGCAGATTATGGATATGTGTGTGGGTCACAGGGTAGTTGTCATGGGGGACTTTAACTTTCCAAATTTTGATTGGAACCTTTGTAGGTCAAATAATTCGGATGGGGCAGTTTTTGTGCAGTGTGTGCAGGAGGGTCCTGACACAATATGTGGATAGGCCGACAAGAGGTGAGGCCACATTGGATTTGGTACTGGGAAATGAACCGGGCCAAGTGTTAGATTTGGTTGTGGGAGAGCACTTTGGAGATAGTGACCACAATTCGGTGTCTTTTGTTATTGCAATGGAGAGGGATAGGGCCGTACGGCAGGGCAAGGTTTACAATTGGGGGAGAGGTAATTATGATGCGATTAGGCAAGAATTAGGGGGCATAAGTTGGGAACAGAAACTGTCAGGGAAAGGCACTTATGAAAAGTGGAACTTTTTCAAGGAACAAATACTGGATGTCCTTGATAGGTATGTCCCTGACAGGCAGGGAGGAAATGGCTGAGTGAGGGAACCATGGTTCACGAAAGAGGTGGAAAGGAAGAGGGAAGCTTATGTAGGGATGAGGAAACAAGGTTCAGATGGCTCGATTGAGTGTTACAAGTTAGCAAGAAATGAGCTGAAAAAGGGGCTTAGGAGAGCTAGGAGGGGACATGAGAAGTCCTTGGCGGGTCGGATCTAGAAAAACCCCAAGGCTTTTTACTCTTATGTGAGGAATAAAAGAATGACCAGGGTGAGGTTAGGGCCGGTCAAGGAGAGTAGTGGGAATTTGTGTATGGAGTCAGTAGAGATAGGCAAGGTGATGAATGAATACTTTTCTTCAGTGTTCACCAAGGAGAGGGGCCATGTTTTTGAGGAAGAGAAGGTGTTACAGGCTAATAGGCTGGAGGAAATAGATGTTCGGAGGGAGGATGTCCTGGCAGTTTTGAATAAACTGAAGGTCGATAAGTCCCCTGGGCCTGATGAAATATATCCTAGGATTCTTTGGGAGGCAAGGGATGAGATTGCAGAGCCTTTGGCTTTGATCTTTGGGTCCTCGCTGTCTACGGGGATGGTGCCAGAGGACTGGAGAATGGCGAATGTTGTTCCTCTGTTTAAGAAAGGGAATAGAAATGACCCTGATAATTATAGACCGGTTAGTCTTACTTCGCTGGTTGGTAAGTTGATGGAAAAGGTCCTTAGGGATGGGATTTACGACCATTTAGAAAGATGCGGATTAATCCGGGATAGTCAGCACGAATTCGTGAAGGGCAAGTCGTGCCTCACAAATTTGATATAATTTTTTGAGGAGGTAACTAAGTGTGTTGATGAAGGTAGGGCAGTTGATGTCATATACATGGATTTTAGTAAGGCGTTTGATAAGGTCCCCCATGGTCGGCTTATGATGAAAGTGAGGAGGTGTGGGATAGAGGGAAAGTTGGCCGATTGGATAGGTAACTGGCTGTCTGAACGAAGACAGAGGGTGGTGGTGGATGGAAAATTTTCGGATTGGAGGCAGGTTGCTAGCGGAGTGCCACAGGGATCAGTGCTTGGTCCTCTGCTCTTTGTGATTTTTATTAATGACTTAGAGGAGAGGGCTGAAGGGTGGATCAGTAAATTTGCTGATGACACCAAGATTGGTGGAGTAGTGGATGAGGTGGAGGGCTGTTGTAGGCTGCAAAGAGACATAGATAGGATGCAAAGCTGGGCTGAAAAATGGCAAAAGGAGTTTAACCCTGATAAATGTGAGGTGATTCATTTTGGTAGGATTAATTTAAATGTGGATTACAGGGTCAAAGGTAGGGTTCTGAAGACTGTGGAGGAACAGAGAGATCTTGGGGTCCATATCCACAGATCTCTAAAGGTTGCCACTTAAGTGGATAGAGCTGTGAAGAAGGCCTACAGTGTGTTAGCTTTTATTAACAGGGGGTTGGAGTTTAAGAGCCGTGGGGTTATGCTGCAACTGTACAGGACCTTGGTGAGACCACATTTGGAATATTGTGTGCAGTTCTGGTCACCTCACTATAAGAAGGATGTGGAAGCGCTGGAAAGAGTGCAGAGGAGATTTACCAGGATGCTGCCTGGTTTGGAGGGTAGGTCTTGTGAGGAAAGGTTGAGGGAGCTAGGGCTGTTCTCTCTGGAGCGGAGGAGGCTGAGGGGAGACTTAATAGAGGTTTATGAAATGATGAAGGGGATAGATAGAGTGAACGTTGAAATACTATTTCCTTGGGTGGATGGAGCTATTACAAGGGGGCATAACTATAGGGTTCATGGTGGGAGATATAGGAAGGGTATCAGAGGTAGGTTCTTTACGCAGAGAGTGGTTGGGGTGTGGAATGGACTGCCTGCAGTGATAGTGGAGTCAGACACTTTAGGAACATTTAAGCGGTTATTGGATAGGCACATGGAGCACACCAGGATGATAGGGAGTGGAATAACTTGATCTTGGTTTCAGATAAAGCTCGGCACAACATTGTGGGCCAAAGGGCCTGTTCTGTGCTGTACTGTTCTATGTTCTAAAAGGAGTGATGTTTTCACTGGGCTGAATTTTCACATTTCTTTGCAAAATGGCAGCAGGGAGGAAAAACTTCGTGGGAATCACCGGCCTTGTGGCATGGGGGGGGGGGGGGGGAGGTCACTGAGACATAGCGCCAGGCCACGCAAGATTAAGAAGTTGTAGGGGCAGCAAGAGGGCATGGTCCTTGACCCTTATGTGGATCTGCTTTAATTGAGAACAGTGGTTTTCTCATCGTTTTCCCTGTGTGACTGAATTTTGCAGCTTATGTGATTTTTAAACTTGTTATCCCTTTCAACGTTCCTACTGTGCTTTTGGTGAAGTTTTCGCTGTGGAGTGATAACAGCTCCGAGGAGGTTCCTGGCCATTGCCCGGCACCTCCCGTGATACAGGATATTGAGGGGCAGAATGGCCACAAAGTTCACTTAGACCTGCATATGTCAGTAAGTTTTCAAAAAGTTTTAGTTCGATAACTTTCTTTAGTGCAATTTCATGCTTTCAACTGTGGGGTGGGTCAGAGCCCCTCTCGCTTCCCTCCCCAAGACAAGCCTGGAGTCCTGTATTTTGAGTCCTTATGGAACAAGTGGGCACCTGCTGGCCCCCAGACAAATCACTTCCCCCCGCCCCCCCCTCCTTTGATCTCGCATACTTCAGAAGGGTCAGTGTGGAAGGGCAAGTAGGTACAGTCACATCATAAATGCCCAGATCATGACGCTCAGAATTTCAGCTCCCTAAACCAAATTAGAGGCAAATTCAACTCAATGCGCTTCAACTTCTTAACAGTAACAAAGGAGAACCTTACTTTTTTTTAAGTTACAGGCTACATTGTCTTTGCATTCCTAATAACTCCCAAGACTTCAAAGCTTTCATTAGCTTCCACATTAGAGTCACGCAAATGGAACAAGCCTAATCCCATGGTCTAATCAGCATGGTGCCTATTTATTACAAATTGCTTCTCGGCTTTATTGCTATCTGATACAGTTGCAGGCATTACACATAAATACCAATAATAGGATAGCCTTGTAAAAAACCTGTGGTTTGATTGAGAGCTGAGGAAAAAGTATATTTTTCATAAATGTGAAAAAGAAAAGCTTGTGTTCATATGACATATGGCTATTAAAATATGTCACCACTTAAAATACAATGGCAGTATTTAATCCAGTTGACAGGGATCTTGCCTGTCAGCTGGAGAAATAGTGAGAGTCCTGAATCGCCTCCTTTGGAAAGGGTCTACCATATTAAGTTGGGCACTCCAGTGGCAGACCTTCCCTGGGATCAAGGACCACAGGAGTGAAAATCCTACCCCTCAAGAGCTGCCAGTCAATCAGAGGTTGGAGGTTGTCAATTGTAAGCAACACCAGTAGCTGCTACCCCCGATCAGCAAGGGCCCCAGTCCACAGTGAATGAGGAAGGGATAGGGGTCAGGAAGGTACCCAATGCTGCATCCTTCAATCTGGCACCAAGTGCCGGACATCAAGGGACCTCTTGCCCCATCACACCCAGAAGTCCATTCGGTTGAATACCAATGGCGGCAGAATGAGGCGTTTCGCTGGACATCAATTACTCAAAGGCCTCAGTTGGTGATGGAGCGGGAAGGCCATCTATGAACCTTTCCGCATTGGGCTTAATCAGGGCAATTGCAGGAATGTGGCTGGGTTCCCTCCCACCACCCTGCTGCTTGATTAAACGCACCCCCAACCACCAAACATGCCTTGGGGGGTGCAGAGAGAGCATTAAATTCTATCCAGTGTGTATAGTTAGTGTTGTACTCATATAATACATAGCTAGCTCATAGCTCATCTTCTGGCTAGGTACTTTACAGCCTTCTGGTCTCAACATTGAATTCAACAACTTCAGATGATTTGCTATACCCCACCTTGGCCCCCTTTGTGTTCATTCTTTTTTATTTTTAAAACATTTTACTTTTCTCTACCTTTTATTTCTTTATTGTCTTTCTTCATTTTTCTTCCCCTCCCCCCTACTTTATCCCCCTTCCCTTATCTTTTCCCCCTGCTTCCCCTTTTCTACATTCTACCTCTGTCCCATCTTCCCCCCCCAACATCTTCATCTGTCACAGTTTACAGCTTCTCTGCCGTTTGGCCATTCACACCCTTTATTTTCTCTGTGGACAGCTATTAGCTGTCTTTTCCCCTGGTTGCTATGACTATGACTCAACTTTCATTCCCTCACCCTGCAGTATAAATATCTCCCACTTTCTATGCCTTTTATCTTTGACAAAGGGTCATCTGGACTCAAAACGTCAGCCCTTTTCTCTCCTTACAGATGCTGCCAGACCTGCTGAGATTTTCCAGCGTTTTCTCTTTTGGTTTCAGATTCCAGCATCCGCAGTAATTTGCTTTTATACATAGCTAGGTTGACATCAAAGAAAAAGACTCTTGCCTGTGTTGAGTATGCTATGCGTTGTACTGAGAATAATCAAAAGCTAAATACTAAATCTGTAAAATTCTTCAGTTTCATTAACTGCAGATAAACATATAACAAAACAACTCCAAACCATTAGATAATTTCCTATCTGTTATCCGTACAGAACAATTAAAGGCATAAAAATGGCCTCACACTAAGTTTTCGATGCTCAGCACAATGAATCATTAAACCTTTTCAATTCTTCTGCTCAAAGTGCAAAATGCATACACATTTTTTTTACTTCAGTAACTGTTGTTATTATTTCCTTTGTTGATGCCTTTGGGACATTTGGAATTTTCACTTTGTTCCCTCCATTGTTTTCTCTGAACCTTTTAACCTTGTTATTTCCATTATTTGCCGTAGAGTTTTCATTCCTTTATTTCCCATTAACTTCCCTATGGGTTTGTTTCCCCTTAGTTACCAGTGGAGTTTTACAGTAATGGCTTATTATTTCCCATGGAGCTCTTTCTCCCTCGGGAGTTCTATTACTACTGATGGCATTTTAAACCTCACCTCCCCTATCACCCAAACTGGCATGTTAACACTTGCAGATATTTGGGCCCAGTTCCCGCCTTTGAATAGCGGGAGACCAGACCTACCCGCCCCCAATGAGGGAATTGCGCAAGGTTTGAATTTCCGAGTTCTCCTGCTTTCTGCTTTCCTTCGAAAAAGTCTCCAACTCTGATTTAGAGTTGGAGACTTTGGACTGTTTTGATCTACTTATCTGGATAGTGAACCAGGAATTATTAGAGAGAAAAATCCTAGTCTATTTCCTGGGTAATCATACAATGGGCCCCTCACAGACACCCCTTGTCCATCTCCTACTAGCCCCATGTACACTTGATTTCCCCCTTGATTCAGCCTGACTAGTCCCCGTCTCCCCCCTGACCTTGCAATTCCCACCCGCCTCCATCATCCAAAGCCCCTGATCTCCTGACTCTCCTCAATCTGACCTGACTGCCCACCGACAACCAACTCCCACCCCTGACCCCTCAGCTCACCCTGACCCAATCCAATTGTGCCGCCTTACCCGCCTTAACCTGTCACTTGCGTTACCTCCTCACTCACCCTAACTGGTTACCCATTTACCTTCCCTGCGTAGCTTTTCAAAAGCTTTGGGACATTCAAACTCTTACTTACCAGAATAAAGTAGCTATTGCTGTAAAAAGATGAAGGGAGGTAGGCATGTCGTGGTTTCTGCATAGATTCTGTCCATTGCTCCCTCTGAGATTTCCTGCACCTGAGTGAGTTTTGCAGGATCCCCTGTCAGAAGATTGCCCTGAACAATCAGAGGAAGGTAAGTGTGTATTTTCTGTCCATTCTGGGTTCTGATCCTGAACGGAAGATTCGGGCCTTTCTATTTTCTCAAGGATTGGTGACTCTAATGCTGTCAGTACTGGTAAGGTTCAGCTTGCACATGTAAGGAGAATTTTATAGTCATGTTGCAGTAGCATGGAACTAATAGAAACTACGGTCTGTTTCACCGAGCATGGAAGGAAGATAAGTTCCCAAATCCTCTTGGATTAATAATAGTCACAGCACGTTTTGCAAGGTTGCTGTGAATTAAAGGAGAGATGTCCAGTTTTTAACTGCTTGAAGAATTTTGCTGGAAAATGCTTCAGAGCAAATAAAAATGACTGAAGGAAGTAGCAACGCCCGCCCAGAGAGAGGACTGCTCGCTTCACTGAGACAATTCTGGAGATAATGCTGAGGGAGATCTGCAAAGAAAGATGCTATTTACTTTGTCTGAAGTGGACCCTCCTCATAAGACTGTTGTACATACTATATAAAAACCACTGCAAGATACAATAGCAGCTGCGGAGGTGGTGGTCGACGGCTTTGCAAAACTGTGGATCACCATGGAGCTGACCAAGAACTGAGCTATATCCTGGGGAAAGAACATTATTAACATTTTTCTATAAAGGCTGCGATGTGCCTAGGACAGTATTTCCCAAGCTATTTTCCAATGTGACCCCATTTTACCCTCCGAAAATAAATTTGACCCCAGATGTCAGCAAAACCAAAACAGCAATAAAAGAAGCATAGTAACATTCGGTCTATAATTATTAAAGATCACGTATTATAGCTCAACATACAATAAATACATTGGTTGTAAATTTGAATTTTTTTAAGCACTTTGAAAAATGTTGTTATTTTATGAATTCATGTCGGCTTTAACCAGGCTTTCTATATTTCCCAGTGATAGAAGATGTGGTGGACCTCAGTTGTGCCTTTGTCCTATATGGACCACCGTTGTGTGTGTTTGTCATACCTGGACACATCCCCTTCCAGTTTGGTTCCTCCCCTCAGCACCTAGTATAAAGGTGGCTGTCTCCTCCCCCTTGTTCAGTCCAGGTCTGTTAATTGTTGGGATCTGCTCCTGATTCTGTTGTGAATAAAAGCCTACACTTATATTGGCATATCGGTAGTCTTTCGCCTTATTGATAGCGCATCAATTTTATTCACAACAGTTACTAGTATGGAGCAGTTTCTAAAACCCGACAAGTTAGCATTAGACCCTCAAGAGGTTGGAGCCTCTGATAAATTTGATCATTGGTTGGACTGCTTCGAAGCATTCGTCGACACCGCTACGGCCATCGACACCGACGCTGCTAAACTCCACGTGCTCCGCGCCCGGGTAAGCGAAACTGTCTATGGAATCTTCCGGGACGCTGCTACTTACGCGGACGCTATCGAACTCCTAAAAGGGCAGTTCCGAAAGAGCCCTAACGTGGTTTACGCCAGACACCTCCTAACTACCCGCAAACAGCAGCCAGGAGAATCGTGCGCCCAATTTCTGCGTGCCCTGCGAGTCCTCGCCCGAGCATGCGACTGTAAGGCTGTTTCAGCAGCTCAGAACACGGAGGATCTGATCCGCGACGCCTACGTTGCGGGCATTGAGTCTACATACATCCAGCAGCGTCTGCTGGAACAAGATGACCTAGACCTCCGGAAAACGGCCACGATGGCTGAAACGTTAGAAGCAGCCTCCCATAATCTCGGGTCTTACCTTGGATCCCGTTCCACCGACGGCTCCACTGCGACGGCTGCTCCAGCAGGGCCCAAATGTTACTTTTGTGGCCTCCCTAAGCACCCTCGGCGTCACTGCCCGGCAAAGGACGCGATTTGCTCCGGATGCGGTAAGCTAGGCCACTTTGTTAAAGTTTGCAGAGCAAAGCCGCTTCTGAAGACTCGTGGAGCCATGTGTGCTCCGAGGGCGCGGCCATCTTTGATGCAGGCGGCGGCTGCGCGCGAATCGCCATCTTGGATGCGGTCACCGGAAGTGCGGGAATCGCCATCTTTGATGCGGTCACCGGAAGTGCGGGAGTCGCCATCTTTGAGACTGGCATCAAGGCAAGCTGAGCAGGAAGCTTCAACCGTGACGTCATCAGACGGCGACGAAGATGGATTCTTCTTTAATTCAACAGTGGCATCGATTTGCCTGGACCAGTCGCAGCCACATCAACTCTCCAAGTCCATAATGGAGATCAAGGTAAATGGTTATGCAGAAAACTGCCTGTTTGACTGTGGGAGCACGGAAAGTTTTATACACCCTCGCACAGTGCGTCAATATGCCCTTCCCGTGCGACCCTGGAGCCAGACCATCTCCATGGCCTCGAATTCTCACTCAGTGGAGGTCCTCGGGTGCTGCTTGGTGACGCTGACAGTACAGGGCACAGTCTACGAGCGTTTTCGGCTCCTCGTGCTGCCGCGACTCTGCGCAGCTGTACTGCTGGGGTTAGATTTCCTCAGCCATCATAGAAGCGTCATCCTGCAGTACGATGGCCCTTATCCCCCGCTCTCCGTCTGCAAGGCGCCGTCACGGCAGCGCCCCTCGCGCACCACCTGCAGTCTCTCGACCCTCAAGATCACCCCCCCCCCGTTATTTGATAACCTCACCCCGGATTGTAGGCCTATAGCCACCAAGAGTAGGCGCTATAGTGCGGATGACCGGGCCTTCATTCGGTCCGAGGTACAACGTTTGCTCCAGGAAGGGATTATCCAGGCCAGCACCAGCCCCTGGAGGGCGCAAGTGGTCGTAGTTAAATCGGGGGAGAAACACCGCATGGTGATTGACTACAGCCAGACCATAAACAGGTATACCCAACTAGATGCATATCCTCTTCCCCGTATCGCGGACATAGTCAACCACATCGCGCACTATAGGGTTTTCTCAACGATCGATTTGAAATCGGCTTACCACCAGCTCCCTATCCGCTCGGAGGATCGCCCATACACTGCCTTTGAGGCGGATGGCCGCCTCTACCAGTTCCTCCGAGTCCCCTTTGGTGTCACCAATGGGGTCTCAGTCTTCCAACGGGCCATGGATCAAATGGTGGACCAGCACGGACTACGGGCCACTTTCCCGTATCTGGATAACGTCACCATCTGCGGCCATGACCTGCAGGACCATGATGCCAACCTACAAAAATTCCTTCGTACGGCCACTCTCCTGAACCTCACATACAATGAGGCGAAGTGTGTTTTCCGGACACGCCGCCTCGCCATCCTTGGGTACGTGATAGAAAATGGTGTCCTTGGCCCCGACCCAGCCCGTATGCGTCCCCTTATGCAGCTTCCCCTCCCTACTACCCTCAAAGCACTGAGGAGATGCCTGGGCTTCTTCTCCTATTATGCCCAGTGGGTTCCCCGTTACGCAGATAAAGCCCGTCCGCTCCTAAAATCGACCTCTTTTCCCCTGGCGGAGGAGGCCTGTCGGGCCTTCGATGACATCAAAGCGGACATCGCGAAGGCCGCGATGCACGCTGTGGACGAATCCATCCCATTCCAAGTGGAAAGTGATGCGTCTGACTTTGCCCTCGCTGCCACCCTTAACCAGAGGGGCCGTCCGGTGGCCTTCTTTTCCCGGACCTTACAAGGCCCTGAGATTCGACACTCCTCGGTCGAGAAGGAGGCCCAGGCCATCGTGGAAGCCGTCCGGCACTGGCGCCATTATCTCGCGGGCCAACGATTCACCTTAATTACGGACCAGCGGTCAGTTGCCTTCCTGTTTAACACCAGGCAAAAGGGCAAGATTAAGAATGACAAGATCTTGCGGTGGAGGATTGAGCTCTCCACCTACAGATATGACATCATGTACCGGCCTGGGAAGCTCAATGAGCCCCCAGACGCCCTGTCCCGTGGATCATGTGCCAGTGCCCAACTAGACCAGCTACAGTCCCTCCATAACGACCTCTGTCACCCGGGTGTCACCAGATTTTTCCATTTTGTCAAGTCCCGTAACCTGCCCTTCTCCCTTGAGGAAGTCCGGACGATTACCAGGCAATGCAGGGTCTGCGCTGAGTGCAAACCGCAGTTCTACCGGCCAGGTAGGGCGCACCTTGTAAAGGCCACTCGCGCGTTCGAGCGCCTTAGCGTAGATTTTAAAGGCCCCCTCCCCTCCTCTAACCGCAATGTTTATTTCCTGAATATCATTGACGAATACTCACGTTTCCCTTTTGCCTTCCCCTGCTCGGACATGACCACGGCTACAGTGATTCGGACCCTGAACAAGCTCTTCACCCTGTTCGGCTTCCCAGCCTATATTCATAGCGACCGTGGGTCCTCTTTCATGAGTGACGAGCTGAGGCAGTACCTGCTCGCCAAAGGCGTTGCCTCCAGCCGCACCACTAGCTATAACCCCAGGGGCAATGGTCAAGTAGAGCGGGAGAACGCAACCGTCTGGAAGGCCGTTCTATTAGCGTTACGGTCTAGGGGCCTTCCAGTCAGCCGTTGGCAAGACGTCCTTCCGGACGCATTACATTCCATTAGGTCACTCTTGTGCACAGCGACCAATACGACCCCTCACGAGCGGATGTTTTCATTTCCCAGGAAGTCCTCCTCGGGTACTTCGCTCCCGGATTGGCTGATGTCCCCGGGACCCGTCCTGCTTCGGAAGCATGTCCGGACCCATAAGGCAGATCCCTTGGTCGAGGAGGTCCAATTGCTCCATGCTAATCCCCAATATGCTTATGTAGCGTACCCTGATGGGCGGGAGGACACGGTTTCTGTCCGTGACTTGGCACCCGCGGGTGCCCCGGAGGTCACCACGTCCTTCCGCCCCACGGTCCCTGGTGTCGTCCATTCGGAGACTGCTACGCCTCTTCCTCCCTCAGTCCCTGTCCCCAATGTAGTGTGCCCAGAGCCTGTTGCAGCCCCCCACCCCCCAGCTCCGGTTCCCACTGTTCCCCATACGCCACCAGGGCCACTGCTCGCTCCTCTCGCCCCTATGTACAGCTCACTTGAGTCGCCGGAGCCGTCGCCACGCAGTACCCGACGACTGGACGGGACGACGGATCGGTCCGCTTCACACCACCCAGCGCCTTCTCTCGACGCTCACTGTACGGAGCCTGGGCCGACATCGCTCCCGGCTCGGTCGACTCTGCGACTTGCACTACGACGATCGCGACGACGGATCAAGCCACCGGTTCGTCTGGACTTGTGATATTGTTTCCGCTTCACCCCGTGTTGTTTTTTAAAAGGAAGGGGTGAATGTGGTGGACCTCAGTTGTGCCTTTGTCCTATATGGACCACCGTTGTGTGTGTTTGTCATACCTGGACACATCCCCTTCCAGTTTGGTTCCTCCCCTCAGCACCTAGTATAAAGGTGGCTGTCTCCTCCCCCTTGTTCAGTCCAGGTCTGTTAATTGTTGGGATCTGCTCCTGATTCTGTTGTGAATAAAAGCCTACACTTATATTGGCATATCGGTAGTCTTTCGCCTTATTGATAGCGCATCAGAAGATAAAGTGAAACCCCTTTCTCTCCCCCCCCATCCCTGCACACACATTGCAATCCAACTCTCTCCCCTCACCATGTACACCTGTGCAACCCCCCCACCTCCCACTCACTCAGCAGCCTCTCTTCCCAATCTCTCTCTCTGTCTCACTCTCTCTCTCTCACTCATTCAGTTGTCTTCCTCTTTTGGTCTCATTGCTAGTACCTGCAAAACAGAGTTGTTATCTTGGGGTAAAGAATGCACACAACAGCAGCAGAAGCACAATAAAATTTAAAACTGCAGTCACCTTCCCAGCTCAGCTGCATGACCTCTCATTTTTTCTTGCACTGGGACTGTGACTGAGTTACACCTGTGGGCCTCTAACTGCACAAAATCGGTGCAGAAACATCTCAGGCCTACTCAAACACATTGCTAGAAGTGTTTTCTGAAGTCAAAGTGCACATTCGGCTTGCTGCCTGCCCCATTTAATAGAATTGACCCAGTGGGTCCAGAATTCTCTGGTACCTCTGGACAGAGTTGGCTCCTTTGCTGCTGAGGGGGATGGGGTGGGCGGGCAAGGGTGCAGCTCATAACCCAAAAGTGTCATCTGTGATTCTATTGGGGGTCACAACCTATGGTTTGAGAGCCCTGGGTTGAAAATAGGACAAGCAGGCCAAGTGCCACAGACCCTTCTGCATCGTTGCCCCCTTGCCATACCCCCCATCAACCTCATTCTCATTCACAAGCAGGTTGTTTGCAGAGACAATTGAGGTTCTTTCTCAGCTGGTGACATAGCAAAACACAGAGCAAAACAAACCAGGTTGCTCAATGTGGTGAACCATAGTTGGTTACCACTATGAGTACTGAACCATAGATGGTCAGCACTATGGGTACTTGTAGATATGTTACTGTTGTCACTGTTGAGGTTAGGGTTGGGCTATTCTACCTGTTGATATTGTTCTGTGGTACACTCCAGTTGGCTCCGCCTACCTGGAGGAATATAAAGGTCACTGCACTGCCTGGTGACCCTTTAGTCTGGGATTGTATTGTATATAGTATGCTCCATTCTTGTTAGTAATAAAAGCCTTTATTTCCCGGGTACGATCCAGCCTCCCGAGTGATTTAATCGCGCATCAATTTTATTACTAACAAAATTTTGGTAAAAGAAAACCATGGAGCAAATGTTGAAGCCCGATCGGCTTACTTTAGATCCACGTGCGGCGGGAGCGTCGAACACTTTCGACCATTGGTTAAAGTGTTTTCAAGACTACATCGATGCCTCAACAGCCATTCAAAACGACGCCGATAGACTGCGGGTCCTCCACGCGAGGGTAAGCGACACCGTATACTCATCAATCCGCGATGCCCAAGACTACAAAGGGGCCATCGAACTACTTAAGAAACTGTACCACAAACCGCCAAACGAGATCCATGCTCGACACCTTCTAGCCACTCGACGGCGGCAGCCCGGCGAAACGACAGGACAGTACCTGCGCGAACTTCAGCAGCTAGCCAGAGCCTGCAACTGCAAGCCAGTGTCGGCGGCCCAGTATACGAACGACTTGATCCGAGATGCGTTCGTGGCGGGAATCGGCTCATCGTATATTCGCCTTCGGCTGCTAGAGCAAGGTAACCTAGACCTCGCTAAGACGGTGGAATTGGCTGACACGATGGAAACGGCCTCCAGAAGTCTAGAAACGTACCCCACCGACCACGTGGGAACATCGTGGCAAGTACAGCCACCGACTCAACTTTACCCAGCGGCTCCGAAAAACTGCGCGATTGTGCTTTCAACCTCGGACCTGACGACGGCGGCAGCTCCAGGAGGCCCGCGGTGCTATTTCTGTGGATTGGCGAAACACCCTCGGCAGCGATGTCCAGCTAGAACGGTATTTTGCTCCGCGTGTGGGAAGAAAGGGCATTATGCCAAAGTCTGCAGGGCCAAACCACCCTCCAAGCATAGCAGCGCGGCGTGTGATTCTCCAGAGCCTGTCTCCTTGTCTCCAGCTTCTTCGAGGTCTTCCACCACGTGCGATTCCAGAGCGCCGCCATTCCTGATGATGAAGATGCAAGACACGTGCGACCTGCAGGGGCCGCCACTTTTAGCGCCACCGACCACGTGCGATCCATGGGCACAGCCATTTTGGTCGGCACCGACCGCAGACGACCAGCAGGGGTCATCATCATCAACCATCTCAGCTGCCTGCAGTTGCACTCAAGACCCAACGGTGGCGTCAATCATCCTGGACCAGGCCAAGCCTCACAGACTCGACAAGTCCATGATGGGCATAGAGGTAAATGGACGCCTAATTCATTGTTTGTTTGACAGCGGGAGCACGGAGAGTTTCATTCACCCTGACACCGTGAAACGGTGCGGTCTCCGAGTACGGACTGTCAGACAGACAATTTCGATGGCGTCGAGGTCCCGGTCTGTTACCGTGCTAGGGAGCTGCGTGGTCAACCTAACGGTGCGGGGCACAGTCTATGAGAACTTCAGGCTCCTCGTGTTACCGCACCTTTGCGCTCCAATACTCCTGGGACTAGACTTTATGGTCCACCTGAGGAGTGTAACCCTGCAGTACGATGGGCCACTCCCTCCACTTTCAGTGGGAGCACAGCAGCCTCCAAATTGCCCAGCGCGCTCCACGTGTAGCCTCTCGACACTCAGAATCACCCCACCATCCTTATTCGAGAATCCCGTGCCAGGCTGCAAGTCCATCGCAACCAAGAGCAGGTGTTACAGCGCTGAGGATCGGATCTTTATTCGATCTGAAGTTCAGCGGCTCCTCAGGGAAGGGATCATTCAACCTAGCACTAGTCCATGGAGAGCGCAAGTCGTGGTGGTTAAAACTGGAGACAAACCCCAGATGGTCATTGACTATAGTCAGACCATTAATAGATACACGCAGCTGGATGCGTATCCTCTCCCGCGCATATCTGACATGGTCAACCAGATTGCGCAGTACCGGGTGTTCTCCACCATTGACTTGAAGTCAGCTTATCACCAGCTCCCCATTCGCCCAGAGGACCGAAAATATACGGCCTTTGAGGCGGATGGTCGTCTTTACCACTTTTTAAGGGTTCCCTTTGACGTCACGAATGGGGTCTCGGTCTTCCAGCGTGCATTGGACCGAATAGTGGACCAGAACGGGCTGCGGGCTACCTTCCCGTACCTGGATAACGTCACTATCTGCGGCCATGACCAGCAGGACCACGGAGGTGTTATAAGGGGCAGCATGGTAGCACAGTGGTTAGCACTGCTGCTTCACAGCTCCAAGGACCTGGGTTCGATTCCCGGCTTGGGTCACTTTCTGTGTGGAGTTTGCACATTCTCCTCGTGTCTGCGTGGGTTTCCTCCGGGTGCTCCGGTTTCCTCCCACAGTCCAAAGATGTGCAGGTTAGGTTGATTGGCCATGCTAAAATTTCCCCTTAGTGTCCTGGGATGCGTAGATTAGAGGGATTAGTGGGTAAAAATATGTAGGGATATGGGGGTAGGGCCTGGGTGGGATTGTGGTCGGTGCAGACTCGATGGGCCGAATGGCCTCTTTCTGTACTGTAGGGTTTCTATGATTTCTATGATTTCTACAACAGCAAGGGTCCCAACACCAAACTCTGTGGAACACCACTTGAAAAACTTTCTATTCGCAAGGGTATCCATTGACTATTACCCTTTGTTTCCTGTTTCTAAGCCAACTTTTGATCCAGTTTTCCACATTACCCTGTATCCCATGGACTTTTACTTTTTTGACTAATCTGCCATTTGGAACTTTGTCAAATACCTTGCTAAAATCCATGTACACAATATCCACTATCTTCATCAACACTTCTTGTCACTTTCTCAAATAGTTCAATCAGATTTATGAGGCAAGACCTTCCTTTAACAAGTAAGGAGTCTCACAACACCAGGCTAAAGTCCAACAGGTTTATTTGGAATCACAAGCTTTCGAAGCACTACTCCTTCATCAGGTGTGGAAGTAGTGGGTGTCTGGAATTCACTGATGAGGGAGCAATGCTCTGAAAATTCATGATTCCAAATAAATCTGTTGGACTTTAACCTGATGTTGTGAGGCTTCTTACTGTGCCTATCCCAGTCCAACACCGGCATCTCCACATCATTCCTTTAAGTAAGCCATGCTGACCATCCCTGACAATGGGGCGGCATGGTAGCACTGCTGCTTCACAGCTCCAGGGACCTGGGTTCGATTCCCGGCTTGGGTCACTGTCTGTGTGGAGTTTGCACAGTTCTTCAGTCCTCCAATAGCTCCCCTGTATCTAGGGGGATTGGAAAATTATTCTCAGAGCATCTCCTATCTTCTCCCCGACCTCCTTCAGCAGCCTCGGAAACAGTCCATCTGGCCCTCATGATTTATCAACTTTCAAGGATTCCAACACTTTGACTATTTCCTCTCTCTTTATCATTATCCCATCCAATATCTCAGTGTTCCTCCTGGACTACTAAATCTGCATCATCCCTTTCCTTTGTAAACATGAAGACCAAGTATTCATTTAAAACCCTTCCCACAAACTCTGCATCTTCACACAAGTTCCCTTCTTCATCTCTGATGCACAATAAAATAATCATTTTTCATTTTAGCAAGGCTGATGGGTGCAAGGAGTGTATTTATTGCACTAATGTCTAATTTGTTATGTAAAATAGAAGGGCTAATCAATATGAAACTTCAGGCAGAGCCATACCATCCAGCTGCGTGTTACTCCTCCTCTGCTGGCATTGCATGCTTTAGCAAAACAGACTCTGGCTAGCTCGAACTTCCAAGTGTGGTTAACAAGTGTAAGCTATGAAAATGGCAGGCTCTTAAATACGCAGGAGGAAAGAGATGAAAGTCTATTCTGTGCATAAGGCACACACACACACAATTTTATCTTTGTTGCTGACTCATGTGGCCTCCACTTTTGCTGCTTACTAATTGAGTGATGCGCGATTAAATCACTCGGGAGGCTGGATCGTACCCAGGAAATAAAGGCTTTTATTACTAACAAGAATGGAGCACACTATATACAATACAATCCCAGACTAAAGGGTCACCAGGCGGTGCAGTGACCTTTATACTCCTCCAGGTAGGCGGAGCCAACTGGAGTGTACCACAGATATTGAACTAGAGGACACAAAATAAGGGGGAGTCAGTTTAGAACAGAGTTGAGGAACTTCTTCTCTCAGAGGGTAGTGAATCTCTAGAATTCTCTGCCCATTGAAGCAATGGAGGCTACCTCGTTAAATATGTTTAAGTCACAGGTAGATAGATTTCTGATCAATAACGGAATTAAGGGTTATGGGGAGCGGGCGGGTAAGTGGAACTAAACCACTATCAGATCAGCCATGATCTTATTGAATGGCGGGGCAGGCTCGAGGGGCTAGATGGCCTACTCCTGCTCCTATTTCTTATGTTCTTATGTTCTTATAAAAGAAAGGATATAATGTTTGAATTTTATAAAACACTGCAGTATTTTGGACAGTTCTGGCCACCATACTACAAGAAGAATGTAATTGCTCTGGAGAGAGCGCAGAGGAGTTTCACAAGAATGTTGCCAGGGCAAGAAAAGTGTAACCATGAGGAGAGATTGGATAGATTGGGGTTATTTTCCTTGGAACAAAGAAGACTGAGGGGTGACTTTATAGAGGTGTACAAAATCATGAGGAGGAGATAGAGTGGACAGGATAAAATTGTTTCCCTTGGTGGAGAATTCTGGAACCAGCAGACATAGATTCAAGATAAGTGGCAGTAGGTGAGAGGGGACATGAGGAAGAACTTTTTAACACAGAGGGTAGTGGGTGTCTGAAATTCGCTGCCTGAGTTGGTGGTGGAAGCAGAGACCGTAAACTTTTTAAAAGTACCTTGATCTGGCAGCATCTGTAAGGAGACTGAAGAGCTTTGACAAAGGGTCATCTGGACTCAAAGTCAGCTCTTTTCACTTCTTTCAGATGCTGCCCGACCTGCTGAAATTTTCCAGCATTTTCTCTTTTGGTTTCAGATTTTAGCATCCGCAGTAATTTGCTTTTATGTAAAGGTCCATTGACCTCGGGCAGGATTTTTCGGTCTTGGATCAGAAAATCCTACCTTCAGTGTTTTTTAAAAAGGCAGTAGTGAAGAGGAAAGGGTCAGTTACATCATTTAGTGGACAGGATAGAAAGACTTTGATCTTTTCATTAGCTAAGAAATGAATGAGGAGGACAGTGAAAACACAGAAAAAACTTTCAAGAAATTCAGCACACATCTCTGACCTAAGTCATACCATCAGATCCAGTCTAATGGATTTTAAAGCCTGAGAAAGAAACCAGGTGAGCCTGTTGACATTTTTTTAAGGATATGGAGAAACGTAGCCAGCAAGTGTGTAAATTGAAAGAAATAGATGAAAGGCTGGTGGAAAGGCTAGCTCATTTGGGGGCCCTGCACTCCATGATGGGCATAAAGTTCTGATTGGAAAAGAAAGTTCACAATATTGACCGATATTCAGGGCTGAAGCAGCCTCAGTTCAGGTAGAGAGGGAAACAAAAAGGTGTGAGACAGTATGTGAGAAGGAGGGGGCAATGTTTTTCAACAAGAGACAATCAGGTTTTGAGACCAAGATTACCGCAATTCAGATGGAGGGGGAAATGAGGAGTTAAGACCTAAACACGCGCAGTATACGGAACAAGGTAAAGTAGCTTGTTCCGCACGTTGAAATTGGCCGGTACGATGTTGTGGGCATCACAGAGACGTGGCTGCAAGGGGATCAGGGCTGGGATCTAAATATCCAAGGATATGTGTCCCATCGAAAGGACAGGCAGATGGGCAAAGGGGGCGGGGTTGCATTGTTAGTAAGGAATGAAGTGGAATCGATAGAAAGAAGTGATATAGGATCAGAAGGCATAGAATCTCTGTAGGTAGAGTTGAGGAATCGCAAAGGTAAAAAGACCCTGATGGGAGTTATGTACAGGCCCCCTATCAGTGGTCAGGATGTGGGGCAGAAAATAAATCCGGAGATAGAAAAGGTGTATGAAAAAAGCAATATTACAATAATCATGGGGGACTTCAATATACAGGTGGACTGGGAAAATCAGGTAGATAGTGGATCCCAAGAAAAATAATTTGTGGAATGTCTAAGAGATGGTTTTTTGGAGCAGCTTGTGACAGAGCCCACTAGGGAACGGGCAATTCTGGATTTGGTGATGTATAATGAGGCAGACTTGATTAGGGATCTTGAGATGAAGGAACTCTTGGGTAGCAGTGACCACAATATGATAGAATTTACCCTACAGTTTGAGAGGGAGAAGTTCGAATCAGATGTAACGATATTACAGTTAAATGAAGGTAACTACAAAGACATGAGGGAGGAGCTGGCCAGAGTTGGTTGGAAAGGGAGACTAGCAGGGAAGACAGTGGAACAGCAATGGCAGGAGTTTTGAGGGTTATTCAGGAGGCATCCCAAGGAGGAGGAAACATGCTAAGGGGAGGACGAGGCATCCATGGCTGATGAGGGAAATCAAGGACAGCGTAAAAGCAAAAGAAAAAGCATACAAAGTGGCAAGGATTAGTGGGAAGCCAGAGGATTGGGAAGCCTTTAAAAGCAAGCAGAGGACAACTAAAAAAGCAATTAGGGGGGAGAAGATGAAATAGGAGTGTAAGCTAGCTAGTAATATAAAGAAGATAGGAAGAATTTTTTTCAATATATAAAAGGTAAGAGAGAGGCAAAAATAGCCATTGGACCACTGGAAAATGAGGTTGGAGAAGTAATAACAGGAAACAAAGCAATGGCAGAGGAGCTGAATAGTTACTTTGCATCGGTCTTCATGGTGGAAAACACCAGTGGGATGCCAGAGCTCCAGGAGAATCAGGGGGCACAGGTGAGTGTAGTGGCCATCACTAAGGAGAAGGTTCTGGGGAAACTGAAAGGTCTGAAGGTGGATAAATCACCTGGATCGGATGGACCACACCCTGGGGTTCTAAAAGAGATAGCTGAGGAAATTGTGGAGGCATTGGTGGTGATCTTTCAGGAATCACTGGAGGCAGGGAGGGTGTCAGAGGACTGGAAAGTAGCTAATGTAACACCACTGTTTAAGAAGGGAAGGAGGCAGTGGACAGGAAATTATAGGCCGGTCAACCTGACTTCGGTCATTGGCAAGATTTTAGAGTCCATTATTAAAGATGAGATCGCGGAGTACTGGAAGTGCCTGATAACATAAGACTGAGTCAGCACGGCTTCATCAAGGGGAGGTCCTGTCTGACAAATCTGTTAGAGTTCTTTGAGGAGGTTACAAGGAAATTAGATAAAGGAGAATCAGTGGACATGATTTATTTAGATTTCCAAAAGGCCTTTGACAAGGTGCAGCATAGGAGACTGTTAAATAAGTTAAGAGCCCATGGTGTTAAGGGTAAGATCCTGGCATGGATAGAGGATTGGCTGACTGGCAGAAGGCAGAGAGTGGGGAAAAAGGGGTCTTTTTCAGGATGGCAGCCGGTGACTAGTGGTGTGCCTCAGGGGTCAGTGCTGGGACAACAACTTTTCGCAATATACATTAACAAATTGGAAGAACGAACTGAAGGCACTGTTGCTAAGTTTGCAGATGATACAAAGATATGTAGAGGGACAGGTAGTATTGAGAAAGCAGGGGGGCTGCAGAAGGACTTGGACAGGTTGGGAGATTGGGAAAGAAGTGGTAGATGGAATACAATGTGGAAAAGTGTGAGGTGATGCACTTTGGAAGGAGGAATGAAGGCATAGACTAATTTCTAAATGGGGAAAATGCTTAGGAAATTAGAAACACAAAGGGACTTGGGAGTCCTTGTTCAAGATTCTCTTAAGGTTAACACACAGGTTCAATCGGCAGTTAGGAAGGCAAATGCAACGTTAGCATTCATATCAAGAGGCCAGAAAACGAGCAGGGATATATTTCTGAGGCTGTTTAAGGCTCTGGTCATATCCCATTTGGAGTATTGGGAGCAGTTTTGGGCCCCATATCTAAGGAAGGATGTGATGGCCTTGGAAAGAGTCCAAAGGAGGTTCGCAAGAATGATCCCTGGAATGAAGAGCTTGTCGTTTGAGGAACGGTTGAGGACTCTGGGTCTGTACTCGTTGGAGTTTAGAAGGATGAGGGGGGATCTTACTGAAACTTAGGCAGGATACTGTGAGGGCTGGATAGAGTGGACGTGGAGAGGATGCTTCCACTAGTAGGAAAAACTAGAACCAGAAGGCACAATCTCAGGCTAAAGGGACGATCCTTTAAAACAGAGATGAGGAGGAATTTCTTCAGCCAGAGAGTGTGAATCTGTGGAACTCGTTGCCGCAGAAGACTGTGGAGGCCAGGTCATTGAGTGTCTTTAAGACAGAGATAGATAGGTTCTTGATTAATGAGGGGATCAGGGGTTATGGGGAAAAGGCAGGAGAATGGGAATGAGAAAAATATCAGCCATGATTGAATGGCAGAGCAGACTCGATGGGCCGAGTGGCCTAATTCTGCTCCTACGTCTTATGGTCTGTGTGTTCTGTTTCACTGAAACCTGGTTAAATTTGGACATTCCAGGCAATGCAATTGATATTTATGGATTTGATTTAATACAGTAAGAAGTCTCACAACACCAGGTTAAAGTCCAACAGGTTTATTTGGTAGCAAATACCATAAGCTTTCGGAGCGCTGCTCCTTCGTCAGATGGAGTGGAAATCTGCTCTCAAACAGGGCACAGAGACACAAAATCAAGTTACAGAATACTGGTTAGAATGCAAATCTCTACAGCCAACCAGGTCTTAAAGGTACAGACAATGTGAATGGAGGGAGCATGAAACACAGGTTAAAGAGATGTGTATTGTCTCCAGACAGAACAGCTAGTGAGATTATGCAAGTCCAGGGGGAAGCTGTGGGGGTTACTGATAATGTGACATAAATCCAACATCCCGGTTTAGGCCGTCCTCATGTGTGCGGAACTTGGCTATCGGTTTCTGCTCAGCGACTCTGCGCTGTCGTGTGTCGTGAAGGCCGCCTTGGAGAACGCTTAACTGAAGATCCAAGGCTGAATGCCCGTGACTGCTGAAGTGCTCCCCCACAGGAAGAGAACAGTCTTGCCTGGTGATTGTCGAGCGGTGTTCATTCATCCGTTGTCGTAGCGTCTGCATGGTTTCCCCAATGTACCATGCCTCGGGACATCCTTTCCTGCAGCGTATCAGGTAGACAATGTTGGCCGAGTTGCAAGAGTAGGTAGCGTGTACCTGGTAGATGGTGTTCTCACGTGAGATGATGGCATCCGTGTTGATGATCCGGCACGTCTTGCAGAGGTTGCTGTGGCAGGGTTGTGTGGTGTCGTGGTCACTGTTCTCCTGAAGGCTGGGTAGTTTGCTGCGGACAATGGTCTGCTTGAGGTTGCGTGGTTGTTTGAAGGCAAGAAGTGGGGGTGTGGGGATGGCCTTGGCGAGATGTTCATCTTCATCAATGACATGTTGAAGGCTCCGGAGGAGATGTCGTAGCTTCTCCGCTCCGGGGAAGTACTGGACGACGAAGGGTACTCTGTCCACTGTGTCCCGTGTTTGTCTTCTGAGGAGGTTGGTGCGGTTTTCGCTGTGGCGCGTCGGAACTATTGATCGATGAGTTGAGCGCCATGTCCTGTTCTTATGAGGGCATCTTTCAGCGTCTGGAGGTGTCTGTTGCGATCCTCCTCATCCGAGCAGATCCTGTGTATTCAGAGGGCTTGTCCGTAGGGGATGGCTTCTTTAACGTGTTTAGGGTGGAAGCTTGAGAAGTGGAGCATCATGAGGTTATCCATGAGCCTGCGGTACAGTGAGGTGCTGAGGTGACCGTCCTTAATGGAGATACGTGTGTCCAAGAATGCAACCGATTCCGGAGAGTAGTCCATGGTGAGTCTGATGGTGGGATGGAACTTGTTGATGTCATCATCTATTTGTTTCAGTGATTGTTCACCATGACTCCAAAGGAAGAAAATATCATCGATGTATCTAGTGTATAGCATCGGTTGAAGGTCCTGTGCAGTGAAGAAGTCTTGTTCAAACCTGTGCATGAAGATGCTGGCATATTGAAGTGAGAATTTGGTCCCCATGGCTGTTCCATGTGTCTGGATGAAGAACTGGTTGTTGAAGGTGAAGACATTGTGGTCCAGGATGAAGCGGATGAGTTGTAAAATTGCATCTGGAAACTGGCAGTTGACGGCATTGAGTACTGAGGCTGTTGCAGCAATGCCATCATCGTGGGGGATGCTGGTGTAGAGTGCCGAGACATCCATTGTGACGAGGAGTGCTCCTGGTTCAACTGCTCCATGTGCGCTGAGTTTCTGTAGGAAGTCCGTAGTGTCGCGACAAAAGCTGGAGGTTCTTTGTACAATGGGTTTCAAGATGCCCTCGACATAGCCGGAGAGGTTCTCGCACAGGGTTCCATTGCCTGAAACGATGGGACGGCCGGGTGTGTTTGCCTTGTGTATCTTTGGGAGGCAGTAGAGATCTCCAACGCATGGAGTACGTGGGATGAGAGCACGGAGGGTGTTTTGAAGGTCCGGATCAAAGGTTTTGATCAGAGTGTTGAGTTGACGGGTGTGTTCTTTGGTCGGACCTGTGGGTAACTGTCTGTAGTGTTCCTCGTTGTTCAGTTGTCGGTACACTTCTTTGCAGTAATCTGTTCTGTTCAGTATGACGATGGCCCCTCCTTTGTCTGCTGGTTTTTCTGTCTGGAGACAATACACAAGTCTTTAACCTGTGTTTAATGCTCCCTCCACGCACATTGTCTGTACCTTTAAGACCTGGCTGGCTGTAGGGATTCGCATTCTAATCAGTATTCTGTAACTTGATTTTGTGTCTCTGCGCACTGTTCGAGGGCACATTTCCACTCCATCTGACGAAGGAGCAGCGCTCCGAAAGCTTATGGTATTTGCTACCAAATAAACCTGTTGGACTTCAACCTGGCATTGTGAGACTTCTTACTGTGTTCACCCCAATCCAACGCCAGCATCTCCACATTTTGATTTAATACCCAGAGTAGATCTACTGTAGCTACTAATAAATCCTGAGGAGTGGGTATATGTGTGTATGTGAATAAACAATAGTGCCAATATTTTCACGTTAAGAAATGTATCTGCTTCAGCTTCACCGTGTGAATTCAATCAGTTACACATTATTTCGATAGGTATACCATCTCATGCAAATGCAGCTCGAGAAATGGCTGCTCGCCTTCCAGATTCATCAAAGATTATCCTTGATGTTATCAATCAGTGTGACTTGGCTTTGATGGACACTGCACTAGGTGTGTTGGCAAACCAACTCATGAAGAGAAGACACTGGACAATATTTCTGCTGCATACTTGACTCTTGCATGTCTTTGATTCAACCAGGGATCGGAGATTCAGATCATAATGTTGTACATCTCTTCTCTATGTGTCACAAAAACTGAAATCAGTAAAACCTGGCTAGAAAGTGGTTAAAGTTTGGGGTAGAGTGCCACTCAAGATCTGCAAATTTGCTTTGGTGTGGTGCAGGACAGAGGGAGAGATTCTCAGCAGGAGTACTGAGGGTGAGTAAAGTGCTGTGATTTATTTATTTAATCCGTTTTGTCGCGGGCTTTTTTCAAGGGTTTAAACTCTGAGGAAGTGGGAGTAGGCTGCAGGGGATTCTGGGAGATTGTGTTTTTTAGTATAAAAGTCACTCTATACAGCGGGCAGCGTCGGGAGCGGGCTGAGGAGTGAGTGGGAAGCTGAGTGAAAGCTGTAAGGGCTTTGGCTCACAGGGCTTAGGGGGAAAGGGCGAGCAGGGGTGAGTTTAATTCATTTTTGCAGTTTCTACCTGGTACTGGCAAGGTATCTAGAGGGGATGGGTGTGCAGGCAGTGCTATGTTCCTCTTGCACTATGTTTGAGGTGAGGGACGACGTCAGTGTCCCTGCTGATTATACCTGTGGGAAGTGCACCCATCTGCAGCTCCTCCAAAACCATGTTAGGGAACTGGAGCTGGAGTTGGATGAACTTAGGATCATTAGGGACACAGAGGTGGCCATAGACAGAAGCTTTAGGGATACAGTTACTCCGAGGAATGAAAATAGATGGGTGACGGCGAGAGCGGCTGGGAGGAAGCAGCCAGTGCAGGGATCCCCTGTGGTCGTTCCCCATAGCAACAAGTATTCCGCTTTGGATATGATTGAGGGGGACGACATACCAGTGGTGAGCCGCAGTGATAGGATCTCCAGCACTGTGTCTGTCTCTGTGGCTCGGGAGGGTAAGGGGGAGAGCGGGAGGGTAATAGTTATTGGGGACTCATTAGTTAGAGGGATAGATAGGAGGTTCTGTGGCAGCAAAAGAGACTCGAGGATGGTATGTTGCCGACCGGATGCCAGGGTCCGTGACGTCTCGGACCATGTCTTCCGGATTCTTAAGGGGGAGGGGAAACAGTCACAAGTCGTGATACACATTGGTACCAACGACATAGGTAAGAGAAGGGATGGGGATTTAAAACAGGAATTTCGGGAGCTGGGCTGGAAGCTGAGAGCCAAGACAAAACATGTGGTCATCTCTGATACATTATCGGTGCCACGTGATAGCGAGTTGAGGAACAGGGAGAGAGTGCAGTTAAACATGTGGTTGCAGGGATGGTGTAGGAGGGAGGGTTTCAGATACGTGGATAATTGGAACACATTCTGGGGAAGGTGGGACCTGTACAAACAGGACGGGGTGCACCTGAACCAGAGGGGCACCAATATCCTGGGAGGGAAATTTGTTACGGCTCTTCAGGGGGGTTTTAAATAATTTGTCAGGGGAGTGGGAAAAGGAGTTGTAGTCCAGAAGTCAGTGAGGGTGGTGAGGTATTGGGGAAGGTATCAAGGTCAAGGGTGGGTACCGGTAGACAGGAAGGTGGGTTGAAATGTGTCTACTTCAATGCAAGGAACATCCGGAACAAAGTAGATGAACTTGGGGCGTGGATTGGTACTTGGGACTACGATGTTGTGGCCATTACGGAGACGTGGGTAGAACAAGGACAGGAATGGTTGTTGGACGTTCCGGGGTATAGATGTTTCAGTAAGTGTAGGGAAGCTGGTAAAAGAGTGGAGGAGTGGCATTGTTAATCAAGGATAGTCTAACAGCTGCGGAAAGGCACTGCGAGGGGGATCTGCACACTGAGGTAATATGGGCTGAAGTTAGAAATAGGAAAGGAGCGGTCACGTTGTTAGGAGTTTACTATAGGCCCCCAAATAGTAATAGAGATGTGGAGGAAGAAATTGCTAAGCAGATTATGGATATGTGTGTGGGTCACAGGGTAGTTGTCATGGGGGACTTTAACTTTCCAAATATTAATTGGAACCTTTGTAGGTCAAATAGTTCGGATGGGGCAGTTTTTGTGCAGTGTGTGCAGGAGGGTTTCCTGACACAATATGTGGATAGGCCGACAAGAGGTGAGGCCACATTGGATTTGGTACTGGGAAATGAACCGGGCCAAATGTTAGATTTGGTTGTGGGAGAGCACTTTGGAGATAGTGACCGCAATTCGGTGTCTTTTGTTATTGCAATGGAGAGGGATAGAGCTGTACGGCAGGGCAAGGTTTACAATTGGGGGAGAGATAATTATGATGCGATTAGGCAAGAATTAGGAGGCATAAGATGGGAACAGAAACTGTCAGGGAAAGGCACTAATGAAAAGTGGAACTTTTTCAAGGAACAAATACTGGGTGTCCTTGATAGTTTTGTCCCTGTCAGGCAGGGAGGAAATGGCCGAGTGAGGGAACCATGATTCACGAAAGAGGTGGAATGTCTTGTGAAAAGGAAGAGGGAAGCTTATGTAGGGATGAGGAAACAAGGTTCAGATGGCTCGATTGAGGGTTACAAGTTAGCAAGGAATGAGCTGAAAAAGGGGCTTAGGAGAGCTAGGAGGGGACATGAGAAGTCCTTGGCGGGTCTGATCAAGGAAAACCCCAAGGCATTTTACTCTTATGTGAGGAATAAAAGAATGACCAGGGCGAGGTCAGGGCCGGTCAAGGAGAGTAGTGGGAATTTGTGTATGGAGTCAGTAGAGATAGGCGAGGTGATGAATGAATACTTTTCTTCAGTGTTCACCAAGGAGAGGGGCCATGTTTTTGAGGAAGAGAAGGTGTTACAGGCTAATAGGCTGGAGGAAATAGATGTTCGGAGGGAGGATGTCCTGGCAGTTTTGAATAAACTGAAGGTCGATAAGTCCCCTGGGCCTGATGAAATATATCCTAGGATTCTTTGGGAGGCAAGGGATGAGATTGCAGAGCCTTTGGCTTTGATCTTTGGGTCCTCTCTGTCCACGGGGATGGTGCCAGAAGACTGGAGAGTGGCAAATGTTATTCCTCTGTTTAAGAAAGGGAATAGAAATGACCCTGGTAATTATAGACCGGTTAGTCTTACTTCGGTGGTTGGTAAATTGATGGAAAAGGTCCTTAGGGATGGGATTTACGACCATTTAGAAAGAAGCGAATTAATCTGGGATAGTCAGCACGGATTCGTGAAGGGCAAGTCGTGCATCACAAATTTGATTGAATTTTTTGAGGAGGTAACTAAGTGTGTTGATGAAGGTAGGGCAGTTGATGTTATATACATGGATTTTAGTAAGGCGTTTGATAAGGTCCCCCATGGTTGGCATATGATGAAAGTGAGGAGGTGTGGGATAGAGGGAAAGTTGGCCGATTGGATAGGTAACTAGCTATCTGATCGAAGACAGAGGGTGGTGGTGGATGGAATATTTTCGGATTGGAGGCAGGTTGCTAGCGGAGTGCCACAGGGATCAGTGCTTGGTCCTCTGCTCTTTGTGATTTTTATTAATGACTTAAAGGAGGGGGCTGAAGGGTGGATCAGTAAATTTGCTGATGACACCAAGATTGGTGGAGGAGTGGATGAGGTGGAGGGCTGTTGTAGGCTGCAAAGAGACATAGATAGGATGCAAAGCTGGGCTGAAAAATGGCAAATGGAGTTTAACCCTGATAAATGTGAGGTGATTCATTTTGGTAGGACTAATTTAAATGTGGATTACAGGATCAAAGGTAGGGTTCTGAAGACTGTGGAGGAACAGAGAGATCTTGGGGTCCATATCCACAGATCTCTAAAGGTTGCCACTCAAGTGGATAGAGCTGTGAAGAAGGCCTATAGTGTGTTAGCTTTTATTAACAGGGGGTTGGAGTTTAAGAGCCGTGGGGTTATGCTGCAACTGTACAGGACCTTGGTGAGACCACATTTGGAATATTGTGTGCAGTTCTGGTCACCTCACTATAAGAAGGATGTGGAAGCGCTGGAAAGAGTGCAGAGGAGATTTACCAGGATGCTGCCTGGTTTGGAGGGTAGGTCTTATGAGGAAAGGTTGAGGGAGCTAGGGCTGTTCTCTCTGGAGCGGAGGAGGCTGAGGGGAGACTTAATAGAGGTTTATGAAATGATGAAGGGGATAGATAGAGTGAACGTTGAAAGACTATTTCCTCGGGTGGATGGAGCTATTACAAGGGAGCTTAACTATAGGGTTCATGGTGGGAGATATAGGAAGGATATCAGAGGTAGGTTCTTTTCGCAGAGAGTGTTTGGGGTGTGGAATGGACTGCCTGCAGTGATAGTGGAGTCAGACACTTTAGGAACATTTAAGCGGTTATTGGATAGGCACATGGAGCACACCAGGATGATAGGGAGTGGGATAGCTTGATCTTGGTTTCAGATAAAGCTCAGCACAACATCGTGGGCCAAAGGGCCTGTTCTGTGCTGTACTGTTCTATGTTCTATGAATTGGGATATTTGGAGGATGAAAGCAGAAACAGAAGCACAATTATCATAAATGATTACATCATCTTCTGATAAACTTCATGTCCAAACTAAAATGATTAAAATCTATCCAAATAAGAAACCTGGACTACAAAGGACTTTAAAGCAATAATGAAGGAAAGACAAGTTGCATTTAGTGTCGGGGTCAAAGACAAATGTGATGAACTAAAAATCAAAGTGAGAAAGGAAATTCAGATTGTGAAAGATGCATATAAATTCAGGCTGCAGAACTATTTTCAGATAAATAATCCCAGAGATGCATGCAAGTGTAAGTATATTTTTGTCAACAGGTAATCCTTGTGATGTTGCAAATAAACTGAACGGTTTTTAGCTGGTTTAAAGATGATGAATTTGAGAAACGTGCGATTCCGTAGCCAGCTTCACTTTGTGAATGAGTAGGATCTGGTGTTACTAACAACAAATGGGAGGTGGAGAAGCAATTCAAGTGAGTGAACCCATGAAAATCATGCAGTCCAGCAAGGAAAATTCTGAAGGGATGTGCTCATCAGTTGGCAGTTCCTTTCTCTCTGGTATTTCAGAAATTGTTTGACATGCATACTGTTCCTCGCTGTTGGAAATCAGCCACTATCATTCCGGTTGCTAAGAAATCACAATTTGTTGAGCTGAATGTTATCCGACCTGTTACTGCTACTTCAATAGTCATGATGTGTATTGTGTCAAAGTGTCTTTTCGACTCTCTTGTTCCACATTTGATCAGTTACTGTTTGCTTGTCAACCTTGTAAGTCAACGGATGATGTTGTTCTAACCTTGGTCCGTCTGATCGAACAGCGTGTGGATAATTCAGCAGTTATGCTCATGCTACCTTTGTTGATTTCTCTTCAGCTTTTAATACTACGCAACCATTAAAGCTTATTGAGAAATTTAAAAACCTTAATGTCAATTTTACTACTTTGGATCAGCAATTTGGTTCACAACAGGATCCAACAGGCATTAGTTTCCAGGATTTACTCTGAGCCCATGTCAACAAGTACTGGATTTCCATAAGGTTCTATACTGTCACCTTTATGTTTCTTCCTTTTTACAAATGCTTGTATGGAGCACGGTGACATAATGATCCTAAAATATGCTGATGATACGGTAGTTGTGGGTCTCGTAAGGAATAACGAAGGAAACTATCGGAACTTGGTTGAGAAGTACCTGGGTATCAAAGTAGATGAAAAGTTGAATTGGAGGGAATAGTTACAGGTGTAGTGGCCAAAGACAAAATGTGATTATGCGACCTCAGAAAACTAAAATCATTTTGAGTGCATCATACAATCATGATACTCTTCTATTCTGTTGTTGTTGAGAATGTGACCCTTTTTATCTGTCTTGCCTTGCACTGTTGTCTGAGGAAAACAGATTTCTTAAGAAAAAATATTGAACCAGGCAGGAAGGGTTTTCAATGAGGAGGTCACTCTTGATTAAATCTGCTCTGAGAATTTGGATGAAAGTGAAGTGTCATGAACAATGAGAATTCCCCCCCCCCTTGTTTCAGTAATATTACTGGTTACGTTCATGGAAAAGACTACCGTCCCCCAGATGTAAACAAATTGGTTCTTGAACTTGTTTGTGCCATTCTCTATAAGAACTTTAAACAGGAGTTGATGTATGGATGAGGAAATGAACTTGGGGGTGGGACTCACTCACTAATTATACATTAGAGTAGTTTTTAACACATTTCAATTAAAATTAAATATCTGTTATAGGGTAATTTTCTTTTGTTATCATTAGTTTATATATATATTTTTAACAAATGAGCGATGTACCTAAAATTAATTTTCATATGGACAATAAAATGAAATTGAATTGATTGATCACAGCCTGTTGACAGTGCCAGAGCACATGAAGCCACAAGTACGCAGATGACGACACTAATTACCCAAGCTGCTAAGCTTCAGTTAAGTCAGTGGAAAGGCAGCAGAGTTGATGCAGTGAAACAGCAACAAAAGAATGTACACCAGACGGAAAGGTGTGCAAGAGCTGGGAAAAGATATGCAGAACAAAGGACGAACATGGTGATGGAGAGGCAGAGCAACAGGGCAAATGAGAAGGAAAAGAAACCAAAATGTTTTAAAAGATGATGAGTCTGAAGGCACAACAGACATAGGAACCATACTACTGTATGAAATATCACAATGTGACAGTTTCCAGGAAAACCAAATTGACATAACCATTTAGACAGGAGAAAGGTGAGAACTGAGCCCACAACTATGAATCTGAAGCTGTAGCTTGAAATGTTAACACATTAACGACAACTCGCTCAGACTATACCAGAATATTTTTCCTGAAAATTTCAAAGTAAACTTAGAAAAAGATAAACAACAAAAGTATATTATCTAAATGGTGAGAGATTGCAGAGCTCTCAGATGCAGAAGGAGCTGGGTGTCCTGGTACATGAATTGCAATAGGCTTATATGCAGGTACAGCAAGTAATTAGAAAAGTTAATAGAATACTATACTTTATTGTGAGGGGAATTGAATACAAAAGTAGAGACATTATGCTTCAGTCATACATGGCATTGGTGAGACCATTTGGAGGACTGTGTACAGTATTGGTCTCCTTATTTAAGGAAGGATGTTTTAAAGTTTAAAGTTTATTTATTTATTAGTCACAAGTAAGGCTTACATTAACATTGCAATGAAGTTACTGTGAAATTCTCCTAGTTGCCATAGTCCGGCGCCTGTTCGGGTCAATGCACCTAACCAGCACGTCTTTCAAAATGTGGGAGGAAACTGGAGCACCCAGAGGAAACCCATGCAGACACAGGGAGAATGTGCAAACTCCACACAGACAGTGACCCAAGCCAGGAATCGAACCCGGGTCCCTGGCGCTGTGAAGCAGCAATGCTAACCACTGTGCTACCGTAATGTGTCATTAGAGGCAATTCAGAGAAGGTTTACTAGATTAATCCCTGGAATGGGAGGGTTGTTTTATGAGGAAATCTTGGATAGGCTACGCTTGTATCCACTGAAGTTTAGAAGAGTCAGAAGCGATTTGACTAAAACATGATATCCTGAGGGGACTTGACAGGGTGGATGTGGCGAGGATGTTTCCTCTTGTGGGAGAATCTGGTTAAAAATAAGTGGCCGCCCATTTAAGACAGAGATAAGGGGATTTTCTTTTCCCTCAGAGTAGTGATTTTTTGAAACTCTCTTCTTTAAAATGAAGCAGTCTTTGAATATTTTTAAGGCAGAGGTAGATTCTTGATCAGCAAGGGGATGAAAGGTTATTGGGGGAATGTGGAGTTCAGGTTACAATCAGATCAGCCATATACTTATTAAATGGCGGACAGGCTCGAGGGGCCAACTGGCCTACTCTTGCTCCTGATTTGTATATTCTTATTTTTAAGAGCATCTTTCTTTGGGTAAACGGGCAACTTTATGCTGATGGCATATGGTAAAACTGAAATTTGACAACTCTGAATGATCCAATTCAGAGGGGAACACAAAGGAAAAGATGTTAATTGTATTTTCTATGGAACAGGTAGTCCTGCCATCTTGGGGTTCAGTGGTTGCAAAGAGCTGCAGCTGAAATCAGTGAACAATGAGATGATAAAAGCATCACTAAGTATTGAGGATGGTACACCCGTTGAAAGGAGCCTCCAATCAGAAGCAAAACAAATCTGGTCCAAATGTGCCCAGAGTTTTTTGATGACATGTTTGGATGCTTTGAAGACCATTGATCTAGAGAAGAAACAAGTGCTTCATCCCCATGTAAAATACTAATAGAAATAAAAGGAAAGCTTGCAAGAGAGATCTAAAGAGATAAAAGAAAAAAGTGATTCAAGAGTCCGAGAACCTACAGATTGGATAAATTCAGTAGTTGAGAGAGAAACCGAATGGACACCCATGAGTTTGTTTGGATCCCAAAGAGATTCCAAATCCTAAAGAAGAATAACTATCCAACTTCAACTCTGGAAGAGGGGCAAAACATTTCAGCAATCCTGATGCTAGAAAAGGCACTGGAATGTGAAGCTTATTGAGAAATTGTTGCCATTAACAACTTTCAACATGTCCTTTAGATGGTACAACTTCATGCTTTTGGCCTTAAAGTGAGCCAGGATGTGTTTCAGCAGAAAGTAAACAAGACATACAAGGAATGCAAAGAAGCAGTTGGCATAGCTAATGATATCCAGATCTATGTTGTCGATGAAAAAGATCATGATCACAATCTACGTGAAATCAATGAGAGAATCACGAAAGCTGTGATCAAGCTAGATGTAGATAATTGCATTGTGAAGGTGATTGAATACCAGTTCTTCAGAACAGTGTACACATCTGATAGTCTTGTTGCTGCTCGGTAACATTGTTTCTTAAAGTACCCTGCTGGATGTATATAACAGAGAAATTCAATCAGTCCATGTCTCTGTAGTCATTGTCTTGGAACAGATAATTGCATTTTGATATCTCATTTCGGAAACATTTTTGAAATTTCAGGATAGTATAAAATCAACAGGATATCGGGTCTTTCACACTCCCAGAGGTTTGGGTATCTTTTTTTAATCCCACTTGGTAGAATGCAGGCTGTATATTGTAGCCCTCTGGCAGTCTTTGAGGGCTACCATTGTTTTTAAAAATCCAGCCAGAAGAATAAAATTAGAAATTGCATCTTTTTAAAAAAAAAATACATCCTGGATGCAGCCTTGTGTAGAGTGTTGTGATGTACATAGATTTGTAAATAAACAAAAATGTTTTTATGAATAACAGCCTATGGTCACATTCTTAGAGTAATAGGTATACCCAAAAGAAACTACATCAAGACCCTAAACTCGAGATGAAACATTCAGGTGGTCTGAAAGTGTGATTATTTTGAACTTCTGGGAATGAGAAAATATAATACCTCCACGGCCCTTCCTTATCCTGGCCTTATCCATTTTAACATTTTTCCTTCATTGTTCTTGGGCTACTCTTTTGCAAACTCCTCCCCAACTTCGTATTAGGAGCACCATCATTACAATGATCTCAGTAACTCAAGAAGAAGGCTCACCTCAACTTTACAGACCATTTGGGGATAGTCTCTAAGTGCACCTTATTAGCATGGCCCATATCCCCAAGAACATTCTTTTAAATAATACTCAAATCTTAAACCAGTTCAGACATTGCGATTCTTGGTATATTTTGGCACTGAATTTTCTTCTGTCACGCTGTCAAATGCAGTAGTTCCCTCAATTATGTTTGACGCCTCTGATGATATGACAGCGCAGCAGTTGAAAGCCTAAGGAATTTCACAGCCTGTATCTCAGCCACAAGCAAGGAAAACTCAATTCATATTCAACTCTGCCTCAAATTATAAATGTAGTCCTGGGAGGAGAGCTCACTAGCAATCAACACTCACGAAGTTGGCATGAAGCTGTCAACAGAGTGAACACCGATCCTTCATACTGTGATAATGTCAGTTGAAGTTCAGTGATAATCTGATTCTAAGATTTGAATTAGTTCAAATCACACTGCAATGAATGAAAAGTTACTTGTAATGCATGGGGATAATATTGTGTGACAATTGAAAATAATTGCAAAGTATGCCACAAATGGTGCAGGCCTCCTCATATGCAAAATTAACCTGCATCTACAGTAACAAAGTCACAGACTGTTGAATAAATCTAGATGGTCTGGGAAATAGTGGGTTTGGAACCACATGTGAAAGAGATGAGCACTTTGTTTCAGTCCATGTTGAAAATGATGTGAATGAACTAGTACATCCCATTTGTGATTAGGCATAGCAGAACATTGGAAGTGTGTATTTTCCTGGAATTCATTATTGTTACCTTTCACTGATACATACAGTGGAAATAGCTAGACTTCCATACCTTACTCAAGCAATATTTTTTGAATCTTAACTTTTTTTGCTGTTCTAGACTAAGCTGATTTAAAATACCATAACTAGAAATGGTATCATAGGGAAAGTCTGTTGCTGTAGTAGTCCCATCTAATTATGATCACTGGCTGTAAGAACCTTGTAAGAATAGATTATCATTGAAGAGCCAATATTCCATGACTTTCGGCAATGTCTATAAGCATGCCATATGCCTAGTGTAATACATCTGTGACAAGCAACATAGTATCTAGGGGGCCAAGAATTCTGTTCATGTAGCTTGTGCTGTCATGACTGAGTAGTACTACTAATATTAAAGCAAAATACTGCAGATGCTGTAAATGTGAAATTAAAACAGAAAATGCTAGAAATACTCTGTAGGGAGAGGAACAGAGTTAACATTCAATGGCATTGCCATCACTAAATTCCTTATTTAAACATTGTGTGGTGTACCATTGATCAGAAACTGAAGTGGACTAGCCTTATAAATACGTGGCTACAAGAGCAGGTAAGTAGTTAGGAATCCTGTGACGAGCAACTCACCTCCTGACCCCCCAAACCCTGTCCACAACCTACAAGTCAGGGTTGTGATGGAATACTCTCCTCTTGTCTGGATGAGTGTATCTCCAACAACACTCAAGGAGCTTGCACCATTCAAGAGAAAGCAGCCCGCTTGATTGCCACCCCTTCCACAAAGATTTATTCCCTTCACCACTGACCCCCTTCACCACTGACCCACAATAGCAACAGTACGTACCATCTTCAAGATGCACTGCAGGAATTGTCCAAGTCTCCTGAGATAGCACCTTCCAAACCCACAGCCACTACCATCTAGAAAGACAAGGGCAGCAGACACATGGGAACACCACCACCTGGAAGTTCCTCTCTGAGTCACTCACCATCCTGACTTGGAAATATACCACATACCCCCAGTGCTGTTAGGGAGGGAGTTCCAGGATTTTGACCCAGTGACAGAGAAAGAAAGGTGATATATTTCCTTCTCTGTCACTGGGTCAAAATCCTGGAACTCCCTCCCTAATAGCACTGCGGGTATGCCTACGCCAAATTGACTGCAGCAGTTTAAGAAGTCAGCTCACCACCACCTTTTTGAGGGCAATTAGGGATGGGCAATAAATGCTGGCCCAGCCAGTGATGCTGACATCCCAGAAATGAATTTAAAAAACATGGTGGAGGGGTGCCTTTTGGTCCTGCATCTTTGGGTTCTTAATTGCACAGCAAGTACACCTCTATTGGCCACTAATCAACAAATCCAGGAAAAACTGACTGTTCTCAGAACAGTGCAGAGTCAGGACCTCAATTTGACCCTGACGTCAGGGCAGGGTTGCCAAAGTCATGGAATATTGGCTCTTCAATGATAATTTATTCTTACAAGGTTCTTACAGCCAGTGATCATAATTAGATGGGACTACTACATTGCGATTAAATGTGTTCTTGGAGGTTTCATCACACGATCTGCCTCCATGGGCAATGAATACTGAGCTAGCCAACGAAACCCACATCCTTTGAATGAACAAAAAAAATTGACATTGACTTTTCATCAGTTCTGCTTGTAAGGAATAAGAATGTCTCTCTCCGTAGATGCTGCTGGACCTGCTCATTATTTCTCACGTTTTCTGTTTTTGTTGCAGTATTGCTAACATGTTGTGTTATCCCATGTGCGATCTGCACAAGTGAGGAATGTGCAAGTGTGGTCATTGACACATTTCTAACAAGAGAAGCAGCTTTATCCTCTTTATCTGCTACTTCGGACAATAGGTAGTGGGAGTAGGGATGAATATAGTACTGTTAACTTGGTGAAAATGATAGCAGTAATCTTTAAAGTGCTTGAGACATAGTTCAGGCTGAATTTTCTCCTTCGGATTCAGAACTCTGCTGTCATGGTCAAATGGTGTCAAAAGTCTGCACTGTGTGGGGACCAGATATCTGGCTGTGGTTCTTCCAGAATGGGCCCAGAAAGAGCCAATAGGTGGCCCTCCAGTGTTGAAGAAGCAGCAGGTGGTCTTGTCAGGTAACTCCCCAAAGCCTGTCCATTTTCTACAAGGCACAAGTTAGGAATGTGCTGGAATACTCTGCATTTACCTGGATGAGTGCAACTCCAAGAACACTCCAGAAGCTTGACACCACCCAGGACAAAGCAACATGCTTGATTGGCACACCATCCACAAATATTCACTCCCTCCACCACCGACAAACATTAGCAGCCATGTCTACCATCTACAAGTTGCACTACAGCACCTTCCAGATCCACAACCACTACAATCTAGAAGGACAAGGGCAGCAGATACATGGGCACACCAACACCAGGAGTTTCCCTTCCCAGCCATCACCAACTTGACTTGGAAATGTATCGCCTTTCCTTCATTGTCGCCAGGTCAAAATCCTGGAATTCGCTCCCCAACAGCACTGTGGGTGCACCTACACCACATGAGCTGCAGCAGTTCAAGAAGGCAGCTCACCACCAAATTCTCAAGGGCAATTAGGGATGGGCAATAAATGCTGGCCCAGCCAGTGATGCCCATATCTGAAGAATTAATGAAACAAAAGTAAGGGAGAGTGTATTCTAAGATTGATGTACCCTCTTGCCAACTGTTTTAACGCTGAATTTAAAAATGGCCTCAGCAGGACACTGTTGTGGAGGGGGAACTACTGTACATGGTAGCCTGTGGCTGTATCTGAAATCAGATAGGCAAGTAGTGAGTGCCACATAGCCTTCTTGGAGTGCCTTGGAGTACCACTTAGTCTGTCACTGGGAGGCCACCTCTAGGCAGCTAGACTGTTCCTTGACACTTCTGGGAATCCGAAAGCCTTGAATATATTTAATGACCCAACCTCTACAGTCCTCTGCAGTAAAGAATTCCAGTGATTCACTACCCACTGAGAGAAGAAATGCCACTTCATCTCTGTCTTAAATGGGTATCCCCTTACTCAGATTATGCCCTATAGTCCTAGACTTCCCATAAGGAGAAATAACCTCTCAGCATCTACCCTGTCAAGCCCCTTGAGAATCCTATATGCCTCAATAAGATTGCTTCTCATTCTTCTAAACCCCAATGTGTTCTTATGAGCCCAGCCTACTCAAACTCTCCTCATAAGAAAATCCCTCCACAACTGGGATCAAACTTCTCTGGACTTCTCCAATGCAGTATAGCTTTCCTTAGAGAGGGGACCAAGATGATCATAATATTGTAGAAAAAGTGCCTGTTTAAGTGACTCCAATATGTGGCTCTGTTATATAGAGATGTCACGATGGTCCTTCTGCCATATATATGTTACATCCTTCCTTAGCAGCTCTCTCTAAGTGATTATAAAAGCAGAATACTGCAAATGCTGGAATCTGAAACAAAAACAGAAAATGCTGGAAAATCTCAGCAGGTCTGACAGCATCTGTGGGGAGAGAATAGAGCCTACGTTTGAGTCTGGATGACCCTTCATCAGAGCTCTGACAAAGGGTCATCCAGACTCAAAACTTTGGCTCTATTCTCTCCCCACAGATGCTGTCAGGCCTGCTGAGATTTTCCAGTATTTTCTGTTTTTGTCTCTAAGTGATTGTGCTCCCTAAACAAAATTGGGTATGTATGTTACTAAGAAGTTGAAACATCTGAAGCATCTCTGCAAGTTTTTTTCCTGGAGACTTTGCATGCCTGATATATGTGTGGGTTTGCCTGGGTTAGATCAGCACCAAGAATTTGAGTATGTAGAAGCAATAAATTTAATTTGTTGAAGAGGAGTCCTTGACGGTGAGCCACTGCCATCTTGAGCCCAGCACACAACAGATGGTATCATTATTTGTTATGTCATCCACTCAATCTTTAGCTTCTCCTGTATGTGAACTCTGCAATCAATCAATTTCTTGAAGGTATAGTACAGCACCACCTCTGGCAACAAATCTGTCTGGGTCCATCTGTTTTAGGTCATGGACTGACCCAATGCAATTATTCTTGACCTCTGCCATTGTGATTGATCACAATGTCACGTTCTGTGCATGCCTATACCCTTGTTACTGCTGGGCCACATATGCCCACCAGGTAGACTTCTTAGGAAGGCAATAATGACCCATAGACCTCAATAGAGTTACTAGTTACTCTTGGTACTCCAAATTATTGTGATGAATTGAAACCAATTATTGAGGGTAGAATGGCTGAAGGTAAAAAAACGGTCCTTATAATGCAGGAAGCAATCACACAATTATGTTGTTATTTATGGATGTTTTTTTTATTAGGGATGCGTACTTGATAGAACTCTCAGTGGCATGTTATTCACAAAAGAATCAGATAAGGAAAGCAGACAGCTTCCAATCCTGTAGATGCTGTTAGGTTCTTTGGCCTATCATGAAGGTGCAGCTAATTAGTGCATGGCTCACTGTTGGTACTGGGCCTTGGGCAGCAGCAGAAGAAGAAAATTGTCCAGAGAATGCTCTGAATGCAACTAATGCAGCAGAAGAGGTAAGCCAGTCAGTGCAAAAAGAGGATGAATGGTCTCATTCATGGTGCCAGGATAAGTCAACCATCTCATCACTCTAATCTAAACTCACAGGCCCATCAAATATTCACTGACATCTCACTCACTACCACCTCGAGGGACATCACCACTCTGTCTCAAACACACCGTCACATTTCCATCTGGCCTCATCTCCTCCAAGGATCACCTCCTCATCCCACCCATAGCTTCACTTAGCGCAAGACATGCCTGCCATCCTTCATCTTGCTCAATTTCTGTCCATGTGTTTTTATGCAAGACAAGATCATGCAGAATAAAAGGGAGAGGTCCCAGACTGAGGGGTGGAGTGCTGAACATCAAGGTCCTCACTCCCATGACACATCACGGTTAAGATCGGGCCAGAAAGGACTTGAACTGTTCCTATGGCAACGGTGAGGTAGGTGGTAAACACCAATGTGAGGAACCTGCATCAGATTATCCCTCTATCAATGTTACTGTGAGCGCTCGCTTCTGTTTTTCACTCGCTACCTTGCGGATAATTATCTCTACTACTTTCTTTAGGGGCGGCACGGTAGCACAGTGGTTAGCACTGCTGCTTCACAGCTCCGGGGACCTGGGTTCGATTCCCGGCTTGGGTCACTGTCTGTGCGGAGTTTGCACATTCTCCTCGTGTCTGAGTGGGTTTCCTCCGGGTGCTCCGGTTTCCTCCCACAGTCCAAAGATGTGCGGGTTAGGTTGATTGGCCAGGTTAAAAAAAATTGCCTCTTAGAGTCCTGAGATGCGTAGGTTAGAGGGATTAGCGGGTAAATATGTGGGGGTAGGGCCTGGGTGGGATTGTGGTCGGTGCAGACTCGATGGGCCGAATGGCCTCCTTCTGCACTGTAGGGTTTCTATGATTTCTTTCATAGGACCTTTCATAGGTCAGCTCCTCCGTTCCAGCCAAGAGGACATCCCAGATGAGGAATTATAAATAAGCAGCCTTGAAGACACGTCACAGTACTCACCCACAGCCTTCACAGCACAAATACAGACATCTCAGTGGGACAGAGATCCCGAGCAGGATCAAGGTCACAAACTGGTGAGCACAGCATACAGTCTGGTCCACAGCTGGTGGAGGCAGGGACATTAGAGGTTACTCAGAGGTCTGCTGGAGGCCAGGAATCTGAGTCCAAGTCCAATGACGAGCCTCTGGACTCAGTCCTAAATCAGTTGCTGGAGCTTCAGTGACACGGAGGGGAACACCAGGAAGAGAGGTCAGCTGCACTCCTCAGGTTGCAATATACGTTGGAGGAGTCCATTCTTTTTCAGTCCGAGGTGATAGTGTTGGCATGTCAACATTGGCAGGATTGCAGCTGACATGGAGACCTTGGTCTATGACATTGGGCCTACACTGCTGTGTACACTGCGCTAAACTCATATCGCTGTCACCCTGGGTGGTCTCCAGCTGTGTCATTGTGAGAGGGGTACAGGGCTGCTTGATTTCACTCCTGCTGCCCCATCTCAATGAGTCAACCAAGCAGTCCTAGGGAGGGTGTTAAGCAGCTGGAGACCCAGAGGCTATCCACCCAGGTGACACCATCATTTCCAGCTCCACAGGCTGAGAAGGGTGTACCTGCTCCACAGCAGGCCGGGGCTCTCCAGATGTCAGCACTGAAGAGGATGGCCACCAAGGTCACCACAGATATCATGACTTCACAGTCAGCCGGCTTCCTCCACCTCTAGTGTAGATGTCAGAGATTCACCCAGACATAGGGCCCGATTTTACCATTGCGTCGTGCCCGTTTTCAGGTGCACAAACGTGGTAAAGTCAGGTGTGAGGCGATTGATCCGCGTCCGCGCAGATGGCCACTTTACCGAGACCCGGGAATGGCTGTGATCCGATTTGCGCCCGAAACGGGTGCAACGGCAATTTAAATGCATTTGCATGCATTTCAATTGAATTAATGAACTGCCCGCCTAACTTTATCAGCATTTCCCCCTTTACCACCGCGTTCGCCGATCCGGAATCGCGCCGAAATGGATATGCTGAAAAAAATTCTGAATCGGGCGGTCCAGCTGCTGAAGAGGCAAGTTCAGAGCTTCCAATGGCTCCCTGACTCAAATAGGTGGTGGTGGTGGTAGTGGTGGGAGGGGGCGGGGGGTGGGGAGGAGGAGGGAGGGCCTATCGTTGTCTGGTTTTTGAGGGGGAGGCGGGTCAGATGTACCTCTGGGGGGGGGGCAGTGAGGCCAGCTCATTCTCGGGGAGGGCTGGGGGGGGGGGGAGGATTGAGGTCAGATCGTTCTCTGGGGGGTGGGGGGAGTGAGGCCAGATCATTCTCTTGGGGGTGGGTGGGGGGAGTGAGGCCAGATCATTCTCTTGGGGGTGGGTGGGGGGAGTGAGGCCAGATCATTCTCTGAGGGGTGGGGGGAGTGAGGTCAGATCATTCTTGGGGAGGGGGTGGAGGGCAGGGAGGCGGGTAAGATGTATCTCTGGGGGGGAGCAGGGGGGTCCGCTGCCACTCTGTGGGTGATCGGTGGGGGGGGGGGAAAGGGGCAGAGGGTCACGATCGGTCTGGGTAAGGGGGGGGTAAGTACAGTGATGCGTGTGAGGGCCATCGCTCCCGCTTTTCGCTCCCAGGTCGCTCTCTCCGCTTTTTGCGGCTTGGGAGCGATCTGACACGGGCGTGCTTTTTCAATTTTTTTTCTAATTGAGCTCCGATCGTTCCGGGCACGCTAAGCCCCAGCCACAGCACGAATGGGACCGCGATTTATTTTCAGGCTAAGTGCGTATGGGAGCGCCTGAAATCAGATTTCTAAGTCGGATCTGAATTGCGCCCAGATTCAGTACTTAGAATGAAAATGGTAAAATCAGGCCCATGGTGTTATACTTCAGGAAGTCAAATACCATTATTCATAGAATCCAGTGCAGAAAAAGGCCATTTGGCCCTACAGTTCTGCACTGACTCTCCAAAAGAGCATCTCACCTAAGCAGAGCTGCCCCCTGCCTCACCCACCCTATCCCTGTGCATTTACCATAGCTAATCCACCAACTTACAAATCGTTGGACACGATGGGGCAAGTTAGGAACACAACAGTCGCATGGCTGTTCACAAAATGTGTGTAATGTGCCCAACTGTACCTATCCCATTTATTCCACATCTCCTTTTGTGATTGCTGCCTTTTCATGATGAGATGTGTTATAGTCAACCAGGTGACACACCATCATTCCTCCCCCCATTTGCTGCTGCTGATATCATGGGCATCTTGTCTATGTAGTCAGCTTCCATTCCACCAGAGTGACTGGCTGTTTTCAGATCATTTCAACATTGGTGCTTCATTCTTTTAAGTGTACCTGTGCAACAAATGTCTTTCGCATGCTTTGCAGGGTCATGTCATGTTCATTCTTGTATATGTAACATAGATGCAGAGGTTCTCCCATCTCAGCTGCATGATTGAAAGGTGAAGGTGTAGTGCCAAAGGATAGATCTCTTAATGCGTGGATAAGAGTCACACATCCTGGAATTCAATCAATGCTGTTAACTGCTGGGGCTTTCATGCTATGAGCCCATACTCAAAGCATGCATGCGCTCATGTATGGTAACCACATCTGTCAATTTCTAAACTGACCAATAAGTGTGAACTCATGGTCACCTCAGGTTGACGAGGCTAACTCTTGTCCTGGTGCTCAAACCTACAGCTTGAGCATCTCTCACCATGCAATTATCTGTGTCATGACCACATATCTCTCTTTTTGATGTACTGATGCAGCACTGTGCCTCTCCTGACATGAACATTGATGCTAATTCCCAATGGTCAGACCTGGTGGGCAGTGGATACTTTGAGCATGCTCTAGATGTACACATTGTTGTTTCACACAATGGTGTGTGGAGCAATGGGATAGCAGTGCAGATGTGGTGAAGCAAAACTGTGCTGTATAACATGTTACCTTGAGGACTTTATGGTCTCTGAGTATGTTTCAGTTTGCCAGGGCCGTACTAGCTATGAGGCACAATGACAAAGATGAAATGTTTTGATATCTAGCGGGCAATTGGTTGAACATCATTAGCATCCATAGTAAGGTGAGAATAAATGCAGGCCAACATCCCTGAGGAAATGTGCAGCTCCTCCATATCAGCATCTGGTTAGTCCTCCCTGACATCCGTACGCTCTCTTGTTTCTGTTCTCCTCATCCTCTGCATCAGGAGGAGGCAGAGCTGCCCCTTGGCCTTGAGCATTGGCCGGATGAGCACTCAGATCCTGTGCGGACCAGCTGGCGGGGATATTCGCAGACACCTTTAACCTTTCTTTATACCAATCTGAGGTCCCTACCTGCTTCAAGGGCGGCACGGTAGCACAGTGGTTAGCACTGCTGCTTCACAGCTCCAGGGTCCCGGGTTCGATTCCCGGCTCGGGTCACTGTCTGTGTGGAGTTTGCACATTCTCCTCGTGTTTGCGTGGGTTTCCTCCGGGTGCTCCGGTTTCCTCCCACAGTCCAAAGATGTGCGGGTTAGGTTGATTGGCCAGGTTAAAATTGCCCCTGAGATGCGTAGGTTAGAGGGATTAGCGGGTAAAATATGTGGGGGGTAGGGCCTGGGTGGGATTGTGGTCGGTGCAGACTCGATGGGCCGAATGGCCTCTTTCTGCACTGTAGGGTTTCTATGATTTCTATGATTTCTATGATTTCTAAGAAGACGACAATCATCCTGATACCAAAGAAAAGCCAGGCAGCGTGCCTTAATGACTATTGTATGGTGGCTCTGACATCCATCATTATGAAGTGCTTTGAAAGGTTAGACATGGCATGAATCAATTCCGGCCTCCCAGATCCACTACGGTTCGCCTCTCGTCGCAACAGGTCCACAGCAGGCGTCATCTTCCTGGCCCTACACTCAACCCTGGAACACCTAGATAACAAAGACACCAATGTCAGGCTCCTATTTATTGACTACAGCTCAGCCTTCAACACCATTTTTCCTCCAAAACTCATCTCCAAACTCCATGACCTGGGCTCGGCACCTCTGTGACTAGATTCTAGACTTCCTAACCCACAGACCCCAATCAGTAAGGATAGGCAACAACACCTCCTCCACGATCATCCTCAACACCGGTGCCCCACAAGACTGTGTCCTCAGCTCCTTACTAGACACTTTATACACCTATGACTGTGTGGCCAAATTCCCCACCAATTCGATTTTCAAGTTCTCTGATAACACCACAGTAGTGGGTCAGATCTGAAACATTGATGAGACGGAGTACAGGAAAGAGATACAGAATGTGGTGAATTGATGTGACATCAATAATCTCTCCCTCAATGTCAACAAAATGAAGGAGATAGTCATCGACTTCAGGAAGCATATGGAGGACATGCCTCTGTCTACATCAGTGGGGACGAAGTAGAAATGGTCGAGAGCTTCAAGTTTTTAGGTGTCCAGATCTCTAACAACCTGTCCTGATCCCTCCATGCCGAGGCTATAGTTAAGAAAACCCACTAATGCCTCTACTTTCGCAGGAGGCTAAGGAAATTTGGCATGTCTGCTATAACTCTCACCAACTTTTACAAATGCACCATAGAAAGCATTCTTTCTGATTGCATCACAGCTTGGTATGGCTCCTGCTCTGTCCAAGACCGCAAGAAACTACAAAGGATTGTGAATGAAGCCCAGTCCATCATGCAAACCAGCCTCCCATCCATTGACTCTGTCTACACTTCCCGCTGCCTTGGAAAAGCAGCCAGTATAGTCAAGGACCCAGCGCACCCCGGACATACTGTCTTCCACCACCTTCCATCCGGAAAAAGATACAAAAGTCTGAGGAGACATACTAACCGACTCTAGAAAAAGCTTCTTCCCTGCTGCCATCAGACTTTTGAATGGACCTACCTCCATATTAATGCCAATTTGATTAATCCAGTCAACAAGCATGTTAAAATCACCCATGATCCAGCGTGGAGGGTTGATTCCAGCGAGTAGGGCTTATAATGAGATGCTAATACATTGATGTTATGTTCCCAACGCATGTGGCGGGAAACGCAGCCTGCCATTGATAGTTGGAGCAGACAATCGCCTTTTGTGATCGCCAAATATTTTCCAGTCCCGCCCATCATGACGCCCACTGAAAGCAGGTCTGGAAAATCCTGGCCATAGAGTTTTAATGTGTGCAATCTATAAATAGATACTTTGATAAATGCTCAACAAAATGGCGAGATTTAAAATACAGAAGTGTATGAAATAAAGTTAATATATAAACAGTGTTGATTTTTGTGGTATTTAGTTCTGTTAGCTGTACAATTTAACTGGATATCCCAATTGCACATTCCTTTCTCGGTTCTGTACAAAACTTGGTTTGAAGCCAAGCCTATTCTGCATTTTCTGCATGACTGTTCAACTGTTTACTTTTCTAAGTACAGCACACAATAATGATAAATACCACATGTCCGAATACTCCTATTAAATCTTATTTTACGTAGTGGAATCTTGATGTTGCACTCAGTAAGGATTGAAAAATGTTGCTTGTAACTGGTGTTTTTTTTATACAAATACAACAGTACTGAGTCAGGGAGAGAGACGGTTACTAACGATTGGCTTATGTCAAAAAATTTCCAAGAATCTGTTTCTATCCAGTTTATATTTAAATGGATTTGACATTTCTGTCCTAACAATGTTCTGGAGTTCTTTACTCTGTGACCCTCAACACTATAAACTTACAGGAAATTATTCCTTTAGATAAGATATGAGAGAAGAAAGGTCCTTGTGTTCTCAAATGATTATATCGCTGGATTCTGTAAGTAAAATTCTGCCCTTTTAAAACATATGTTTAGCCTCTTCATACTCTGGTCAACTTCTGCACTAAAATAATTAAAGGCAGACCACTAATATTCTTCTAAATTATTGTGAAAACATCATATATAATTGTTGTGATTAGCTGCCCTGGTGGTGGTGGTGCACTGAATGGTGTCATACAAATCAGGAAGTTCAAAACCTTGTTTTTTGCTGAGTTATCCAATTTTGGTTATGGCAAATGCTCCAATTGTCCTCTGCAGAACAGGGCAGGACACAAGCAAAACATTGACCGTACCTCACTATCTGCTTCATTAGCCAATTGTACCTGTTGGAAATAGGCACATATGGGCTTCATATGAGGGGAAAGCACAGACTTGATTTGCCAACGTTTAAGGCCCTATTGTAACTATGGGCAGGACTCATCCGTGCAGCAATTCGCTCCTGACCTTAGCAGAGTCAGGCTGGGGGGAATCTAACTCTAGCCTAATCTGGATAGGCCTAATCATTCTCCAGAACCTGGAGGAAATGGTAGCTACCCAGTGGGCGAGAAAGGAATGTAAGACAGCAGGAGGTCACTGCTGGGGAGTGGAAAAACTCTTATTCCCCTGGCATTCAGATGTGCAATCGGAAGGGAGTTGGAGAAGGCTCAATAGCCAGGAATTCTGGGCCATGGAAGCCTAAACATCCTTCTTCAGCACCCAATTTCTCTTAATACCAGGTTGGATCGATATCATGAGAGCTGGATCTGCAAGATTCTGCTGACTTCTGGCAAGTTTCTAGCTTGCCTACTTGGAACAGTTAAAATTGGAAACCAGAGGAAGACAATGATTGGGATGTTCCCTTCCATTGAACTAAGTGTGGTGGTAGGTGGGAAAAGTGACTTTTTCCCTGCTAACTGCTATACTGTGTTTTTTCACTGTGTTAATGAGGCTGTGTTTGCCTCTTGCCTCATTAAATATGCATCAGTTGGAAACATGCCTGTGATTCACCTACCCAGCCATGACTACATTGGATCCTCGCTCCAGGCAACATGTTTAAACCACACCTGCAGACAGTTCTTTCAATGTCTGTAGCCAGGACTGTTCCAGGCAAGGCATGACCCCCAAAAGCAGGAGGCTTGCAGCCCCCCAGTTTAATGACACCTCACTGGGTCACCTTCTGGCTGCTCCTGAGGCCTGCCAGTACCTTCTCTGTCCTAGTGCTGGTGATAAGGCCCTAAACCCGACATGGAGGAGGTGTCAGTGGCACCTCTCAGTTCACACTCTTATAAGCCCCTCACTCATATGCAGGATGACAGTCCACAGGGATCTCACATACTAAAGGACATCGCCACTCATTCTCCAACACACGCCCTAACATCTCTGTCCGGGCAGAAATCTCTTCAGTTTGCATCATTATCACATACGCAGCTTCACTCAGCACCCACACAAGACAGGCATCTTTATCATTTGTCTTGACATGCTTCCTGCTCACACTCTCTCCACCTGTCTTCAATGGGGGCAAGCTCGCCCCAATAAGAGGGAGAGGTCTAAATCTACTTCAGAGCTGTGAGTACATAAGGTTTGCAGATATTTCTCTGCAGCATCTTTCAGATGAAATCTGAAATTGAGGCCTCCGATTTTTCCTCCACGGATGGATGTAAAAGATTTCAGTGCTCAGTTTTCACTTGGCAGCAGAACACTGTTAATCACCATCAAAAACAGCCCCTTTCCTAACCTTACGATGGATGGAAGATAATGATGAAGTATCTGAAGATGGTTGGAACCAGCACACTAACCTGAGAAACCCCCACAGTGATGTCTGGAAACTGAGATGGTTGGCAACCAACGACCACATCCATCTTCTTTTGCACTAGGTATGACTCCAACCAGCGGAGAGTCCCGCCCGATTCCTATTTACTTCAATTTTGTGAAGGCTCCTTTATGTCACACTGAGTCAATGCTGCCTTAATGTCCAGGGCAATCACTCTCACCTCAACTCTGGAAGTTAGCTCTTTTGTCATATTTGGATCAAGGCTGCATTGGGTCCAGGACCAAATGTCCCTGATAGAACTTAAACTGAGTTTGGGTTCGCAGGTTATCGGTGAGTAGGTGCCACTTGATAGCACTGCCACTGATGGTTGAAAATAGACTGGTGTGGCAGCAATTGATTGAATTGGATTTGTCCTGCTTTTTGTGTAGACAAGACAAAGGCATTTTTTTTCACCATGCCAGATAGATGCCAATGTTGTAACTCACTGGAACACCTTGACTTGGAATGCGGTTAGTTTTGGAACACAGGTCATCAGTACTAGAGCCAGATGTTGTCAGGGCCCATAATCTTTGCTGTATCCAGCCATTTCTGGATATAAAATGGAGTGAATTGAATTGGCTGAAGACTGGCATCAATGAGGTTGGAGATCTCAAAGAGAAAGCTGAGATGGATCATCCACTCAACACTTCTGACTGAAGATTGTGGCAAATGCTTCAACCTTCTTTTGCACTAGGATGGGGATATTTGTGGAGCCACCACCTCTGGTTAGTTGTTTAATTGTCCACCACAGTCATGACCAGATATGGCAGGACTGCAAACTTTTCATCTGATTAATTGGTTGTGTGATTGCTTTGCTCAGACTATTGCATGCTGCTTCCACTGTTTAGCACACAGGTAGTCCTGTGTTGTAAGTTACCACATTAGCACCTGGGTTTTTGACATGTCTGATGCTGTTCTTGGCACAGCCTCCTTCATTCCTTATTGAATCAGGGTTAGTGCCCTAGCTTGATGGTAATAGTAGAGTGAGCAATATGTTGGACCATGAGCTGACAGATTGTGATTGAATATAATTCTGTGCTAGTGATGGCCTACAGTGTTTCATGGATGCCCAGATTTGAGCTGCTTGGTCTGTTCTATGTCTATTCCATTTAGCATGGTGTTGGCACCACTCAGCATAATGGAGCATGTCCTCGGTGTGAAGATGAAACTGCCTCTCTACAAGAACTGTAGAGTGGTCACTCCCATTAATACTGTCATGGACAGAAGCATCTGTAACAGCTGTATTGATGACAATGTTCAAGTAGGCTTTTCCTCCTTGTTGGTTCGCTGATCACCTATCACAGACCCAGTCTGGCAGATGTTGGCTTGATGTGGAGATGCCGGCATTGGACTGGGGTAAACACAGTAAGGAGTCTAACAACACCAGGTTAAAGTCCAACAGGTTTATTTGGTAGCAAACGCCACTAGCTTTCGGAGCGCTGCTCCTTCGTCAGGTAAGTGGGAGTTCTTTTCACAAACAGGGCATATAAAGACACAAACTCAATTTACAGAATAATGAATAATGATTGGAATGCGAGTCTTTACAGCTAATCAAGTCTTAAAGGTACAGACAATGTGAGTGGAGAGAGCATTAGTGGACTCAACCAGCTCAGCTACCAGTGGTGCCACCAAGCCTCTTGGTGATGGGTGGACATTGATATCATGTAAAGTCATGGTGACAAGATGATCCAAATTCGGGAAATAACACATTTTTAAAAAAGTAGAATGGAAATGGAAGAATGGTAGTCCTGCAATGATGCATGACAAAAGGACAACAGTGAAAAAGATCATAGCTCAGAGATCAGGAAGTTGAATCAGGATGGGTGGAATTCGGAATAGCAATAGAAAATGCGAGTGGGAGAAGTTCATAGGCTCCTAATAGTAGTTATACCAATGGAAAGATCATTACAAAATAAATTATTGGAGCTTATGACAAAGGCAATATAATAATTATGGGGTACTTTAAACTTAATTTAGATTGAGCACATCAAATAGGTAAAAGTGGTCTGGAAGGTTAGTTTGTAGCATGCTTTTGTGACAGTTTCCTGGAGCTATACATTGTGGAACCGACTAGGGAGAAAGTTATTTTAGATAGAGTACAATGAGGTAGAATTGGTTAGCAATCTCATAGTAAAAGATCCACTGGGAAATAATGATCATAGTACAGATGCATTCTATATTAAATGTGAAAGCAACATATTCCAATCACAAACAAGAACTTAAACAAAATCAATTTAATAGAAATGAGCTGGCTAAGGCTAATTGGGTAAATAGCCTAAAAGTAATGCTGTGAATAAATAGTAGGAAACAGTTAAAGAGGCAATTCACAATGTTCAATAAAAATACATTCTATTTAAAACATAAATTCAGCAAGATGATTCATCTCTGTCTTACGAAGGAAGTTAAGGATTGTGTTAGATTAAAAGAAGAGGCTTATACTGTTACAAAGAGTAGTGGTAAATCTGAGAATTGGGAGTGCTTTTCAAACTAGCAAAGGGTCACCAAAACATTGATTATAAGGGTAAAATAGAATATGAAAGTAAACTAGCTAGGGAGGATGGCACAGTGGTTAGTACTGCTGCGTCATAGTGCCAGGGACCTGGGTTCAATTCCAGCCTTGGGTGACTGTGTGGAATTTGTACATTCTCCCAGTGTTTGCGTGGGTTTCCTCCGGGTGCTCCGATTTTCTCCCACAGTCCAAAGATGTGAAGATTAGGTGGATTGGCCATGGTAAAAATAAAATGCACCTTAGTGTCACAAGATGTGTAGGTTAGATGGATTAGCCATGGTAAATGTGTGGGTTTACTGGTATAAGACCATAAGACCATAAGACATAGGAGCGGAAGTAAGGCCATTCGGCCCATCGAGTCCACTCCACCATTCAATCATGGTTGATTTCAACTCCATTTACCCGCTCTCTCCCCATAGCCCTTAATTCCTCGAGAAATCAAGAATAGGACAGGGATGGGGGCTTTGGTTTGATAGTCTGTCAGAGAGTCAATGCAGACTTGATGGTCTGAATGGCCTCCTTCTGCACTATGGAGATTGTATCCTTCATCTAGAACAGCAGTTTCCAAACTCCGATCCGCATGCAGTCCGCTGCGGGCCGGATGTGGCCTGCGGGCCATAGTTTGGAGATCCCTGATCTAGAAGGACAAGGGCATTGATACTTGGAAACACCACCACCTGGAAATTCCCCTCTGAGTCACTCACCGGAAATATATCACTGTTCCTTCACTGTTGCAGGGTCAAAATCCTGGAACTCCCTCCGTAACAGCACTGTAGATGTACCTACACAACATGGATTGCAGTGGTTCAAGAAGGAAGCTAACCACCACCTTCTCAAGGGCAATTAGGGATGGGTAATGAATGCTGGCCTAGCCAGAGAAGCCCACGTACCTTGAATGAATAAAAAAAATAATGTAGGTGAGGTTATTCATTTTTGTAATAAGATTAGAAAAGGACAATTTTTTTTGAAAGGCATGAAACTTGTAGATATTGATGTTCAGAGGGACTTGGGTGTATTTGCACAGGAATCACAGAACCCTTGCGTGTAAGTACAGCAAGTAATTAAGAAGGCAAATAGCGTACTGGCCATTATTGTAGGAGATTGGAGTACAAAAATAAATAAATCTTACTGCTATTGTACAGACCTTTGGTGAGACCACACCTTCAATACTGTGTGCAGTTTTGGTCCCCATAGTTAAGAAAGAATATATTTGCATTGGAGTTGGTAAAGCAAAGGTTCACTAGATTGGTGCCTGGGTTGAGAGGGTTGCTCTAAGATTTTGGATCTGGTATTGTGTAACGAGGTAGGTAGAATTAAGGATCTTATTGAGAAGGACCCTCTTGGGTCTAGTGACCACAATATGGTCGAATTTCTGATTCAGATGGAAGAGGAGAAAGTTTGGTCTCAAACCAGTGTCCTCTGTTTGAACAGAGGGAAATATGATAGGATGAGGGATGAATTGGCTAAGGTAGACTGGGAGAGCAGGCTGGCAGGTAGGATAGCTGAGGAACAGTGGAGGATTTTTAAGGAGATCCTTTTCAGTTCTCAGCAAAAATATATTCCAGCAAAAAACAAGGATTGTAAGAAAAGGGAGAACCAGCCGTGGATAACGAAGGAAATAAAGGAGAGTATTAAAATAAAAACAGCTGCGTACAGAGTGGCCAAAAATAGTGGAGAAACAAGTGATTGGGAAAAATTTAAGAAACAACAAAGAGAGACGAAGAAAGCGATAAAGAAAGGAAGGATAGACTATGAAGCTAGGCTAGCAATTAATATAAAAAATGATAGTAAAAGTTTTTATAAATATATAAAAAGGAATAGAGTGGCTAGAGTGAATGTTGGACCCTTGGAGGACGAGAGGGGGGAGTTAATAGTGGGAAATGAGGATATGGCTGAGTCTTTAAATAAGTTTTTTGTGTCGGTCTTCACGGTGGAGGACACAAATAGTTTGCCAAATATTAACGATAGAGGGTTGGCAGCAGGAGAAATACTTAATACAATTAATGTTACCAGAGAGGCAGTGCTGGGTAGACTAATGGGACTGAAGGTGGACAAGTCCCCGGGTCCGGATGGAATGCATCCCAGGGTATTGAAAGAAATGTCAGAGGTAATAGTGGATGCGTTAGTGATTATTTATCAAAACTCGTTGCATTCTGGGGTAGTGCCGGTTGATTGGAAAACGGCTAATGTTACGTCGCTGTTTAAAAAAGGAAGGAGACAAAAGGCGGGTAACTATAGGCCGGTCAGCTTAACGTCTGTAGTAGGGAAAATGCTGGAATCCATTATTAAAGAGGAGATAGCAGGGCATCTGGATAGAAATGGTTCGATCAATCAGACGCAGCATGGATTCATGAGGGGAAAGTCGTGCTTGACGAACATGTTGGATTTTTATGAAGATGTGACTAGGGCGGTTGATGGAGGAGAACCGGTGGATGCGGTGTTTTTGGATTTCCAAAAGGCGTTTGATAAGGTGCCCCATAAAAGGCTGCTGAAGAAGATTAGGGCACACGGAGTTGGGGGTAGTGTGTTAAAGTGGATTGGGGACTGGCTATCCGACAGGAAGCAAAGAGTCGGAATAAATGGGTGTTTTTCCGGTTGGAGGAAGGTAACTAATGGCGTGCCGCAGGGATCGGTACTCGGGCCGCAACTGTTTACCATTTATATAGATGATCTGGAGGAGGGGACGGAGTGTAGGGTAACGAAGTTTGCAGACGACACAAAGATAAGTGGAAAAGTGAATCGTGTGGAGGACGGAGAAGATCTGCAGAGAGATTTGGACAGGCTGAGTGAGTGGGCGAGGATATGGCAAATGGAGTATAACGTTGAGAAATGCGAGGTTATACACTTTGGAGGAAATAATAACAAATGGGATTACTATCTCAATGGAAACAAATTAAAACATGCTACCGTGCAAAGGGACCTGGGGGTCCTTGTGCATGAGACGCAAAAGCCCAGTCTGCAGGTACAACAGGTGATCAAGAAGGCAAATGGGATGTTGGCCTATATTGCGAGGGGGATAGAATATAAAAGCAGGGATGTCTTGATGCACCTGTACAGGGCATTGGTGAGGCCGCAGCTGGAATACTGTGTGCAGTATTGGTCCCCTTATATGAGGAAGGATATATTGGCATTGGAGGGAGTGCAGAGAAGGTTCACCAGGTTGATACCGGAGATGAGGGGTTTGGATTATGAGAGGCTGAGGAGATTGGGTTTGTACTCGTTGGAGTTTAGAAGGATGAGGGGGGATCTTATGGAGACTTATAAGATAATGCGGGGGCTGGATAGGGTGGAGGCGGAGAGATTCTTTCCACTTAGTAAGGAAGTTAAAACTAGAGGACACAGCCTCAAAATAAAGGGGGGTCGGTTTAAGACAGAGTTGAGGAGGAACTTCTTCTCCCAGAGGGTGGTGAATCTCTGGAATTCTCTGCCCACTGAGGTGGTGGAGGCTACCTCGCTGAATATGTTTAAAGCGCGGATGGATGGATTCCTGATCGGTAAGGGAATTAAGGGTTATGGGGATCAGGCGGGTAAGTGGTACAGATCCACGTCAGATCAGCCATGATCTTATTGAATGGCGGGGCAGGCTCGAGGGGCTAGATGGCCTACTCCTGCTCCTATTTCTTATGTTCTTATGTTCTTATGAGAGGCTGCATGAATTGTGTTTATATTCTCTAGAGTTTAGAAGCCTAAAAGGTGATCTTGTTGAAACTTAGAAAATTCTGAAGGAGCTTGACAGTGTAGGCCCTGAGTGGTTGTTTCCTGTGGGTGGGGAATCTAGATCATGGGCGCACAGTTGTAGATTATTTATTATTACTTAGGACTTGGAAAAGGAGAAGTTTCTTCACTCAAAGGATTGTGACTGTTTGGAATTTTCCACCCCAGATGGTTTTGGATGTTCCATTGTTGAACCTATTTAAGATTAAGATGCACAGATATTTGATCTTTCAGTGAATCAGGAGACATGGGGACAAGGCGTCAAAGAGGAGTTGAATAGCCAATGATCAGTCTTGATCTTATTGAATGGTGGAGCAGGCGTAACAGGCCATGTGGCCTCTTCCTACTCCCATCTCTAAATCCCCCACCTACAGTACATTCTGTGTCCTTGCTACCTCAGTGCTTCTTCTAAGTGTTCAACATGGAGGAGTCCTGATTCATTCGCCAAGGGAGGATGGTAGGTGGTAACCAGCAGGAGATTTATTTGTCCATATTTTATCTGAAGCCATGAGACTTCAGGGATCCAGAATCAATGTTAAGGACTACAAGGCCCACCCATTCCTGACTGTATATCACTGTGCTGATGGGTCTGTTGATGGTGGAACAGAATATGCCCAGGAATGGTGGTGAGGATGTGTGGGACATTTGGCTGTAAAGTATGACTCAGTGTGTATGACGACTATGTTGGACTGTTGTCTGACTAGTTTGAGGGAAAGCTCTCCCAATTTTCCCAGGTGTTAGTGAGGAGAACTTTTCAGAGTCGACTGAACTTTATCAATGTCAGGTGAACTGTCCGATTCTATTGTTATTTAACTTTTCAGTAATGATTTGATACAACAGAGGCTGTTTCATAGGCAGTTGAGAGTCATCCACATAGATATAGTAGTTTGGAGTCACATGTGGACCAGACCAGGAAGGGATGGCAGATTTTCTTCCCTGTAGGACGTAAATGAACCAGATGGTCCTTTTTATGACCATCCATTGGTTCATAGTCACCATTATTAAAAGTAACTTTTTATTCCAGATTTTATTTGAATAAATTGGTTGCCATGATTTCCTACAGTAAAGTGTTTTGGGGACATTCTAATATTATGAATGGTGTTAAGATCTTGTTGGAAAATTTGTCAGAATAAAAAGGTATGATGGCTGTCAGATGCTGAATTACATTCTTGCAACTAATGTCAGTTTTATTATTTAATAAAGAAGCCACTGAAAACTGGCATGTGTAGCTTTGTGTTGCACATGAGCATGTGACAGCTAGGGTCAGGCATTTCCTTGAAGGCATTGCTGCTCCACCACCATAACAGCACAAACTCGACTACAGTGGCAGAGCAGGAGAGAGCCTGAGGAAATGCATAGCCTAGGTATTTGAAATGCTGCTAATGTGGCAGCCCAATTAAATCCAAATCTGCAGAGGGTTTATGTTCATCTTTTGCTGGCGTCATTTCTGTCACATTGCATCATGGCACACACATTTAATCACCAAAGATGAAAGAGAAAATGTACACTCATGCTGAATGATTTACGTCAGGCATCGTGATCAGATGCCAAAGCCTTGTTGGAGAATGAGTTGTTCAGTTAAATTATCAACATTGAAGAGTGCCATAAGAATCATAAAATAGTGTCTTTTTTGATAAAATATGTTGGGGTAAAGGTTGACCCTTGTGTTAGTATCTTGGATGATTAATTATGGAAAATCAGGGTGGAAAGGAGATTAGAAAAAAAGGTTCAAAATAGCTTGAACTGATTGTTTTCAGACATCAGCATTTAACTGCGGATGCTCTTGGCCTGAGCATTCACCCGTCTCAGGAACACAAAGGCTAGTTAGCCTGGGAGCAAATGATGTTTGTTCCTGGTGCATTGTGAAAGCTGGGTGCAGTGCCTACGCAAGCAAAGGCTTTTCAAAATAATTTTTTTTTCAGAAATATAGCCTTGGTCTGTTAGCTCGCATATAAAAATAAGCAATATCAAAACATCAAGAGAAAATGTCCACTGGCTACAAATTTACACTTATTAATTTTCTCCTTGGCACAGTCATTAGAACAGAATGAAATCAGGTAGAGCTTCTTCTGTTTACCAGAGTGAAATTCATAGCAACTGAGCTTTTGTTAGTTTTATAATGGCTGTGATTTTACAGGAAATCATTCTCATGTTTTGGGAATCAGCCAATGAGAATTACATATTTTAGGGTGAAAAGTGCTCCAAATATCAAAAGTGGATATTGAAATAAATGTCATCTATTTCATACATTAAAGGAGAAATGCTGTAACAGTTATTTTGTGTGTGGTTGCAAGCATTTGAGTGGTGTGTTACAGTAGATGTGAATCAGAGCCTGCATTGTGGCAGACAGCACGGTTTTGATGGATAGGCCTAACTCCGGTTTAGCACATAATCATGTTCAGTTTGCTTCGCTGAACAGCCTCAAGATAAAAGACTTAAAAAAAAGATTTGGCTGATGTCAGTCTTGCAGTGATGTCATCAGCGAGAGAGGGTGTTCAGTCCTCTTTCTGCTGCAGTAGACAGAGTGAGAGCTCGGAGGAATAATCAGCCACTTATTGGCTGAGAGGCAGCAGCACTTTTGCTTTAAGCTACAAAGCTTCTAGCAGTAGAGTTTTGTGGTTTAATTTTTGATGCAGCTTGCCTAGTCTGTTAGCTTGTAAAGTGCACTTTACAAAGCTAAGAAGTTATAGTCAGTACAGTTTTGGTGAGTGGGAGGATGCCAGCCCTTAACATGGACTGTGAGCTTTCTACACTGCTTGCCTGTCTGGTTGATGTGGAAGTTTTTACCAGTCAAGAGATTAAGGTATACTGTTTAATATTCCTTTACTTTGTCAGCTATCTCGAAATGTTTAGACTACATATTTAATGTGATATTTATGCTTCCTTTGGAATGAATGCAGCTCTATAGCTGTATTACAATCTTGTGCACAACATGCTTTAAATAGTGCAGGACTAGTGAAGAGTTTTTTGTCTGAAGCAGTGATTAATTGTACAGCATGTTTAGAATTTTCCTTTCACTTTCCTGGAGGCAACTGTACTTTGTAAAATAATAAATTATGATTTGATCCTTTAGTAGTAGATTAACTCTTATTACTTTTTTTTCTCTTGACAACTGACTATGTGATTCTGATTGTATAAATTAGATTATTCTCTCATGCAACTTAAGTTGGATGTTCCAATTCTTAAAATAATGACATCCTTTAATCTCTGGTTTGGCTAAAACCCTCCCTTTGCTGTCCTCTGAATTTATTTGATAATGGGTTTGTTTTGATGAAGACTAACAAGGAGTCTGGTTAGACTGCATCAGTAGCATAGAAACAAAGTTGAAGAGGAATTTGGACAAGCTTGGAATGAAAGAAACCAAAAATATTAATAGCACATACCCTTAACTAACATTATAGAACCCGTGTGTGTTAACATTGTAAATGCATGAGCAGCTTTGCATTATTTACATCATTCAGTTAGGAACAAGTTTTATGTTTTCATTCTTTTATATCACCACTTCTATTGCACTGTGTTCTGTATAAATCACTGAGATGTGAAAGCAAATCTAAAAAAAGACTTCAGAAGGATTATTTCACTAATTCAACTGCATGGAGTTAAAATGGAACAAACACTGGATAGCATCAAACAGACACATTTCCTATAACTATAATGATTCACCATCAATTCATTTAATTTGCTTTGTTAGAATATATACAACATGTATAGAATGTCAAGGCCATTCAGGTTTCCATTACACAACTTCGCCTGCTGGCCCTCTTGAAAGCTTATTATTTAAAATACAATATGAGGGCACAATAGGTTTCACAAAGTTATGGCATCGCCGCTTCATTATGAAACTGGCTCCTCTCCTTTAAAAGGAATCCTATGCAAATGATTTCTTGGTGAACATGTGACCAAAGCATTAAAAAAAACTGTTGTTGATTTATTACTTTCACTCGGATAGGCCACGAATGAATTGTGGGCATGTGAAATGACAATCACACATTGGTGCAGTTGGGACCTTGTCCCCAAATAAGGATTAAGGCATATTTTCGGGTCAGTATCAATGAAGCACTAGCAAAATGATAAAATAATCAAGTCTACAGCTTATCACAACTAGCTTCGAATTCAACAAGCTTCAACATTAGAATATCCCATCTGGGACCCTGTTTCTGCTTAAAGCGATACCCAAGTACTTCATTGTTGGTACAGCACTCTGGGACATCTTGCGATAGTTAGGGACGCTATGTAAATGCAAGTTTTTATTTTCCTTCATTTCTGTGCTTAACTTATTCCTAATACAAAACTGTTCTGAGTCTGAGCTATGAAAAACAATACAACATTGAAATAAATATCTAAGACAAGCGGCACTAATTTTATGGAAAATAAATGCACTTATCACATTAGGGAATATAACTCACTCAGTTTTATCACTCCCCAGAGAGTTCCATCTGTTACTAACCGATGCTAATATTGTGTGTGTACTGAAGTACTATTTATAAATACATGAAAATGATTTCAAAACACCTTCCAACGACCAATCTTCATTTCATCTTTGTTTTGTATGATTATACTTTTATTTCCCTATAAAATTTACTGTTAGCCTTTTACAAAGCATAATCTTGAAATAGTATGAGGAAATCAAGGCCCCAACCTTCCTTCTGTCAGAGATTTGGTATATTTTCTGTCAGATTTATAATTTGGCTTGTTTTTTAGATTTCAGTGCAAGTTGTTATGGAAGGAAGCAGGCTTATTTTTTTAATGAACCCCGTCTTTTCTGTGTAATTTTTAGCACATGAAAATACAGCAGGGCAAAATTACTAACCAAGGGACCAGTGCAGATCAGCACTGTGTCAGGGAAACAATGCCTTCTGTTTAGTACATGGAGAATATGGAGTAAGTTAAAGGTGGGATACTTCAAAACCCTTGTTCCTCTTCTTTGACAGACAAGCAGGACTTCATTCTGAGCTTGTTTGTGTTTCAGCTTGCCAGAGTAAAAAAAACTACTTCAAAATGATTTTTTTTCAAATCAGCACTTCATAATAAACTAATATTAATTTAGCCAGACAAATAGAATGAGTGAAAAGGGGGAAAAGTATCTGGTTCCACAATGTTTCATTGCTCTATCAATAACTTCACTACTATACACTGCAATATCCCGATGAATATTGAGAAACACACATCCAACTAATCAGTTTTCACTGGTTGAATTGCAGAGCTGATTAGATCCTTCATTGTTTCAGTTTTCTAATAGCTGGCCTCACAGTGATTCTTTTGAAAGAGGGAGTGGTTCAATTTAGAAGTATATATACAAATTTTGGGAGGGTATTTGAACATTCTGAACATCCCCAGCGTTGATGAAGAAAATAACCATGTCCATGGGACGTACAGATTAAGAAATGTCAAAAGAAGTTTTCCTCATGTAAATTTTCAGAAACAGTTTTTCTTTCTCCCTCTCATCACAATTCATAGCCAAAAGTATCTGAACATTTTAATACCCCTCTCTCCTACCTACAATAGAAATGTTAGAGCACCTCTCACGAGTACATTTGACAAAGAGGTCCTGATCCATACAGGACTGTGTTTTGGGTTCTAAAGATTGTTCTGGCATTATTTCCAAATTCAGTTTCTTTGTATTGAAAAAAGTAAATTGTAACAAACAATAGCAGTTGCGAAATTCGAAGAATTTTCTGCTTTCATTTTGTGCCTGCACAAACTGCAATAATTTGGACAATAGCACCATGGCATTAATAAAGCAGTGCTATTTTGTAGATGGAATGCGTGATTAGTTCCTGTTGACTGAATAAGTTAATGGGCTGATTTACAAGTACTTGCAAATTGCTACTGGAATCACAACAGAATGAAAAGAAAGAATAACCTTATGCCACAAATACATTAAGGGACTATTCCTCACAATTTCACCATGCCTAGACTTTGGATCTTTAAAAAAAATCTAGATCCACAGTATAAATCCACAGAGGTCATAGAATCCCTACAGTGCAGAAGGAGGCCATTCGGGCCATCGAGTCTGCACCAAGTCTCTGACAGAGTGTCTTACAGAGGCCGTTCACACCCCCCTCACCCCACCCCCCCAATCCCCATAGCCCCACACATTTACCATGGCTAAACCATCTAACCTAATCATAGAACCCCTTCATTACAGAAAGAGGCCATTCGGCCCAATCTCATGGGTAAGAGGAAATTTAGGATAAGTTTATTTTCTTCTTTATTCAAACTACTAATAGTTCTCCCATGATTTTGTCCTTGGAAAATCAGGACATTTTTGTCAAAGTTCATTAGTGATGCTGAGGATGTGCATTGGGAGATCTGCAATGTCCTGAGCATATGAAGCTCCATCTAGTGGTAGAAGCTTGCAGTTCCAGGTGTGACGACGTGTCACACATGAATGGTGATGCCCAAATAAGGAGTGTACAGCAACATTTCAAATTATTACAGATCCAGATATGTGAGATTGTGTAAGGTAACAACTTGATATTAATGCCATAGATTTGTGTCTTTTGTGCTTTAAAAATGTTATTTGGAAAAAGGTGTTGGTGCTGGAGGCACCTCATTTATGATTGTCTTTATGTTCTGTCACATTTATTGCAGAAATTCTGCAATATTCCTAATGGGAAAACTTGGGTTTTCCAATGAGGGACAAATGAAGCCATTTGCAACATACTGTTAGGCAGAGGTTTGACAAAATGATGTCACTGCTAAACAATTACACCCCCGACTATTGTTGCTGTTAAGTGAATTATTTATAACCATGCTTTCTGACACTTTCTGTTTATTTTACCTATTGATTTGTGTAGTAGGGGTTAAGTCAACATGAGAATAATCTTTGTGGTCCACTCCCAGTGTACTTTCAAACCCATTTGGGGTAAAGTTTTTTGGAGTTCATTTTTGGGTCCAGAATTGGCACATACCCAAACAGGGAAACCTGGGGTTGGCTTAACAATGGGCCTCGGGCCTCATCTGAGCAAGTTTGGTAAGCAGCTGGAACATGATATGCCTCCATGGGCAGTTTTACAATTTTTGCAGAAAGTAACTTCAGGCTACCAAACTTAGCAGCTGCCTCAGGTAAGTGTTGGAAGGAGGAGGCAGGTCATCAGAGAGAGTCCGATCGTGGCAGACTGTCAAAAGTGCTGTGGAGCACTATGGAACTGTGAAGAGCATCCTGTTACACCAAAGAAATGATTCCTTCTTAAAAAGATAAATCTTTGGTTGGGGACTGCTACTTAGACTGGATAAAACACTAAAATACCTTGTCCGTGGCAGCCTGCCCCACTCATTAATTGCAACCCAATTTTTGCTGCAGGACCTATCACTGATGTTTGGCTCCTCTTTTATATATGAATTATGCAAGTGACCTAATATTTGTTTTAGGCAGCCAACATGGGCATCTGAAAAACGCGTTGGCCCAATTTCAGACTGGGCATTTATGGACATCTTTTGGATAACGGGACATTTTTCCCAAATTTGTAAAAAAAAATGTTTTACTCCATTCTTAAAGTAACAAAGCCAATGCTCGGAATAGACCAGGCAAACCCAATCCATTCCTTGCTTGCTTCAAAAAACCAAATTCAAATTCCAATTGAATCCAATTCATGGTTCCCACAAGAGAGACAAATAAGATCCTAACTGACAAGATAAGGCATTGCACCCCATCTTGGGCTTGATCTGACATTTGATCTTCGCCAAAAGGTGGAATTTCTCAAAATTGAGACTGGGACTGTCCCGTTCACACCTGTAAATAGGTACAATTAAGTTGAATTTCTATCCCAGGGTATTTGAGCCCCCATTAGATGGGAATAATGGTGGCATGGAGACCAACCTGTAATCATTTTGTAATGACTTTCCTGCTGTCTTACAACTGGTATTCTTAAAATCAGACTTTAAGCTTGGATTCAGATCACACAAACTTTGCAACCACTTAATCCAAAATGTAAAAATTATCGCAGTGCTCTTCAATAATTAGGGATTTAACAACTCTGCATTTTTAATTGGCGTTCTGACAGTTTTGCAACATAATTCCATGAAGCTTATGGAAAATGAAGTCTGTCAGTTCTACAATAGGCAACTGGATGTGTCTTCTGTCTGGTGAGGTGAAAGCTTTTACAATTTACTTTGCAAACCTGTTGGGTAAGCAATGGAACACTATCTATACATCAAATTGTAGTTAATCTAAGAAAGGTAAAATGGGGAAATAGTACAAACAATTTTAGACTTGTCATCCTCAGTGTGCTTCAAATTTTGTAACGGGCATTAGAGTTCTGCTGATCGTGATGTTTTACAATATCAAGAATACAGTAAAGCCATGGGGAGATTCTTGGCCATAACAGAAGTTCTTAATAGCTCCAAGAAGCTTATATAGGAATGTTGAATTAGCTTCAAGTTAGACAAATGTGTTCCTTGGGATTCGAGCAGCGCCACCATAATAACGCCACCACCTCCATCCCACCCCAATACAATTCAGAATTGAATCCAATCAACAGACTTACAATTGCTTAATCTCCTTTAAAACTTCATTCTGCCACAAACCAACAGCGAAGGATCTGTAATTGGTAGCATAAATAAATTATGTGTAGTATTGATACATCAATCAAAGTTCTTGGTTCGACTGATTGTATCCTTGGGTCAATAACTTGGAATCAAACAAATATTGATTGCCAACAAGGACGCTGTATAATTCAATGTACATGACACAGAGCTCAATGGGAAAGTTGGCTGTGAGGATGATGCAAAGAAGCTGCAGAGAGATATAGATTTGTTAAACTTCATTAAATGTTAGATTTCAATCACCAAGGAAGAGTCAAATTACACTCAAAATGTTAACTCTGTTTCTTTCTCCATATATGCTGCCAGACCTGCTGAAAATTTCTGGCATTTCTGCTTTTATTTCAGATTTCCAGCATCCTCAGTATTTTTGCTTTTATTATAGGCTTGTTAAATGATTGGGCAAGAAGGTGGCAAATGGACTTTAATTACCTGTGAAATTATGGACTGTGAAATTACCCACTTTGCAATGAAGAATGGAAAAGCAGAATATTTTTAAAAGATGAGGGACAAGTGAATGTTGGTACTCAGAGGGATTTGTTAGTGCTTGTACACAATTGCAGCAAACAGTGGAGAAGACAAGTGGTATGTTAGCATTCATTGAAAAGTAGTTGGAGCAACAGTGAAAAGAAGTCTTGCTGCAACTATATAGGGATTTGGTGAGATCGCACCTGGAGTGCTGGGTACAATATTGGTTCCCATACCTAATGAAGAAAACACAAGAAAATGTGAAACAAATGTTCACTAGATTGATTCTTGGATTAAGATGGTTGTCCTAAGAGGAAAGGTGAATACAATGGACCTAAATTCCCTCGCACTTAGAATAAGGAGAAGTAGGACGGAATTTTCCCAAAAAATAACTGATGTGATCAATTATTTTTTAGGAGAGTGGTGAGTTTTGCACTGGTTTTGAGAGGGGCGGGGTCTAAACATACCGGTAAGCCTAGCTTCATGGGGATCATGGCACACAATCTCCCCCAAATTGAAATTAAAGTCCGCCCTCCCACCATGGACATGGGGGACCCCCGCCACCCCTCATTGAAGGGATGTTTACCCACCACTCTCCCCAACAAAGATCGCGGTATTGGACATTGAGGCCCTCCCAATGGGTCCCCCTTGGCACTGCCCTGGCACCCTGGCAGTGCCCACCCTGCACCCTGGCAATGTGCACCTGGCAGTGCCCATATGGCAATGCCAGGTAGACACTGCCAGCATGCCAGTTGGCACTGCCAGATGGACAATACCCAACCATGTCCCCGACCACTGGGGGCTTCAGTAGTCTCTGAGCCCCCCTGGCATGGCCAGGGTGCCTGGTTTCCATTTCACAGTACCTTACAGAGGAGAAGGAGGCCCTTTGGCCCATTGAGTCTGCACTGACTCTCTGACAGAGCATCCCTTCGGTCCTATCCCCGTAACCCTACATGTTTATGCCACTAATCCCCCTAACCTACACATCTTGGGACACTAATTTAGCATGGCCAATCAACCTAACCTGCACAGCTTTACAGTGTGAGAGGAAACCAGAGCACCCAGAGGAAACCCACACAGACACTGGGAGAATGTGCAAATTCCACACAGTCACCCGAGACCGGAATTGAACCCGGGTCCCTGCCGCTGTGAAGCAGCAGTGCTAGCCACTGTGCTGCCCAGAAGTGCCTGTGCTGTAGATCAGAAGTGATTCTTGCCAGCTACTGCAGCATTCGAGGGTCAGAAAATCCCCGGAGCAGGAAAGGTCCAGCCTTTGAATGAACTCAGCATATTTAAATGCTCATTTAAAAATGCTGATCTGTAAGGACGGGAACCAGATTATGTCCAGGAATGTTGCATGGGAAGATCCGACAAGGTTTCACGCTGGCACCGAACATGCTAAACTACTCACCCAAGATTCTCTGGCCCCACTTTTCTCTAATACATTCTGTGCCGGGCGCAACATGGCTGGAAAATCGTGGCCACAATCTCTTTGAAATTTATAAAATACTTCAAGGTCTTAACAGGGTAGATGCAGAGTTTTCCTGGCTGGACAGTCTGAATTAGATGTCAACGTCTCAGGATGAGGGGGTCAGACTGAGATGAAGATAAATTTCTTCACTCAGAAGATTGTGAATCTTTCGAATTGTTTATTCCAGAGGGCTGTGGATGTTCACCCAATCAGTATATTCAAGATTGAGATGGATAGATCTTTGGACACTAAGGGAGTTGAGGGATATGGAGGTAGGGTGGGAAATTAGAGTTGATGCAAATGTTCAGTCATTATCTTATTAAAAGGTGGGTTTTTATGACATACTCGAGCTCTTATTTCTCATGTTCATGTAAGGCTTATTCGAAAAATTACTGATTCAGCAATGCTTTGGAGTTAAGCCCACTGCAAACAGAAAATGTAAATTGAGTTACGTCTCTTGGGGGGGAGAAAATACAATAATATGTGAATGAGTAAGGTGAAGTTGAAGTTTCAGAATGCAATTTTTCAGATTTATAAATAACTTTGAGAAAATGGTAGTTTCTGTGCGTGTCTGGACACTTCTCAGATTTCAATTGTATGCAGTTCCACTTTTTAAATGATCACGAAAATATCACAGCATGGATTTTAAAAGGCTAACATTACTGGATGAAAATGTGGAAAGGAATAACTTAGGTAACCCCCCACCCCCCCCTCCCCCCGGAGGGGCATTACATAGGGAATTTCTGCTCTAAGCTGGTCGCTTCACCGATTGCGTTTTCTCTGGGGATATGGGACTTCAGCATCTTTTGAGAGCTGGAGTGAGTTCCACAGTGGGCCCAGTAAAAGCCCACAAGAAAGGTAATTGGTTCCAGAAAGGATAATTTACCTATCCAAAAATTCTGGTAATCTGTTCCAGTTATGTGATGCACTTTGAAATTGTTTTCAATGGTTGATACTTGAATTTAAGTTGAATGAAAATCATGCCAAAGAGAGGCAGTTTCATTTGTTGCTGCCAGCATTTCTAACAGTGGTACTAACTCTGGAAACGTTATGTGACTCACCTCTAACCCTTCCTCTGACGATTCTGACTCTCCCTGCAGTATGCTTCCATAGATACCCAGAAGGAAAAAGAACAGTTCGGACCTGTATTCTTATTTCCCCATTTTAGTAGTGTTCCATTTTGAAGCATACAAAACCAGTATTCTTACTTCCTCGTTTTACTGTTCTTTCCTTCTGGGTACCTATATTCTGCTTAAATCTTGCTGCCTGTTTTAATGCTAGTGTCAGCGGGCTAATTGACTATAGAGAACATTGCAATTGAAATTTATCCCGCTTTCTTGCAGTGTCTACCAAGATGTATTTCTAGCCGAGCTCAGTGTTAACAATAAAGAACAGTGAGTGACCTGACTGATACCCACTTCCTCCAGCCCTGCAGTACTGAGACCAATTATATTTTCCTGGCTGAGATCAGATAATTAAGTGTCAACTATGAATTAAACCTCTGACCTGTGAGCCTTTATTCAGTGTGCACTGAGAGAAGTACATATAACAATTTTAAAGCATGTACAGAATTATTAATTCTATATGCATATTGGACAATCTTTGCTGTTAATCCTTTTGGGCATATTAGGCCACCAGAGTGCAATGGGGTAAAATTGGGCAGGGAGGATTACCTACCAATAACAAAATAGAGTGGGGAGGATTATCCACCAATAACAAAGGTTCCCCATTTTCCTGTGTTTCGCCCAGGTAATCCAACATGCTCAGTGAACTAAGAAGCAAATCTGCTCCATTAGCTTTTTTTCACATATAACATTCAAGAACAAGTTGTTTAATTAATCAACGCTGTCCCTTTTTGACCTCCCTCAAATGTTTCTTCCCCACCTGTTTCAACCAGTCTATTGAATAGAACCATTAATTAAAGATGACTGGTACACATTGTAGAGAATAATTTTTCCATGCATTACCTTGAATGATTTGGTTAAGGCATTTGTTTCTCTAATTCCTATTTTCAACAGCGACTTACCCGGTGTAAAAAAAATAGATTGGTTAACTTTACAAACTGTAGAATTACAAATACATTAACAGATACATGGAGAAGAATGAACAGACTTTTCTTTATTTATGTGAGACTAAATATTGTTAGACTGTGAGTGGAAGCATTTCTGACTTTCAGGGAAGAAAGCTATGGGGGTGTTTTGATAAAAAGTGATATCAGCATCAATTCCTATGATTCAGAACTGATTGCTTCCAGGGATATTCTCACAACAGGAGGCTCAGATATATTTGAAATAAGAATGACCAAGTTCATTCTTGAACATCTTCAAAAATATGAAATGTTAAAGTAATCTTTATTTTTAATCTGGCTGACTTGATATTTTTTAATATGTGCAAAATTGGATCACATGTAGAAACCCTAGGGGTAATTTTATGAATTTGCCCTCCTGGTGAAGAACTTCAGCAGACTGGAAATCCAGTATACATCCATGATATTTTGACCATTAAAATGACTGGAAAGAAAATTTTAGGACACTATGTTCCTAAATTTCCAATGTGACCTTGCAGCGCGGGTTCATGAAGATACCCTTTTTCTCTGTCCATATTTCTGCACATAAGGATGTCTGGTTGGAGAATAGATAGAGGAAGAATACAAAGCACTTGGATGGTTTAATAAGAGGTTCAGTATTTCCTCTGGACAGACTCGATCAATTATCTGCCATAACAGGATGAGTTCCTGCTTCTTCTCAGAATCTGACTGTGTAACAGTTAACAGTATAAGACAGCAGAAAATGCTTAGGTTGACCATATTGAACCATCACATTAATTTATTGCTGGCTGTTGTTTTTTTTTTCAAATAACAGCTTATTACCAGATTCAATCTATTTGTACGAGTAATGCTGAAAGAAGAAACGTGGGGAGGAATTTAATGGTGCCCGGGGAGGGGGAGCACTACTGCATAGCCCCATGGAAGAAATTTCAGTGCCGCCCTGACTGATGTTCAACAAGGCTGCCCTGCAGCCAAATTGTGCTCCATGTGGCCTTAAGGAAGTGAGTGAGAGATTTCTGCCCCTCAGTGGGAGGAAAGTCCATCCTCAAGAGCTGCTGGTGAATCTGATTGGTCAGCAGCTCTCGTAATTCCAGCAGTCCTGAACTGAGTAATGGGGACTGCAAGTAGGCCCCAGGGTGAAGACAGCCATGGCATCTAGTTCTAGGAGTTTGGGTGGTGGGGGGGTGGCTGGGGATCAGAGTCAATGGGGGGTGGGGGGGGAGGCGAAGGGGAAAGGGGATTGGGAGCAGGTTTTGGAGGCCAGGTCAGGAGAAACAAAAGGGAGGGGGAGTGGGGGGTAACTTCTTGAGGAGGCTGCCTTTGATGTGCACAGGGCACCACCCCTTTCTTTTCAACAAAGCAATTTTTAAAAAAAACCTTCTGACTTCCACCCACCTGGCCTTACCAACTGTTATATGGTATGAGCAGCATAACCTTTTGGATAATTGGCTTGTTAATAAGCTCAACAATTTTTTTTTTAAATAAAAATGTTTTGACACCCATCCATCTGTCGTCTTACAGAGAATGGGTCAGGGGTAGGCGGAAAGGCAATATGCAAGCTGTCATGTTTTAGGTGCCTCCAGTCCCCCAACTTCAAGGTGCAATGCCTGGACACATTCCTTTGCCTGCAGAGGACAGGATATGAATATGTGTAGCTTCTAACAAGTTACATTGTGAGCCTGTTAACACACTCAGGATTGTACATAGTAGCAGCATGAAAGAGCTAGTTCCACTTGTTGCTCAAATCTTCTGAGATACCTAACCCTTCCAGAGTAATTTGAGCTAGACTGGACACTTTCCGTGTCAAAGTGGTGCTTTGTGTGCATTCTTGAGTAATAATCTGGTCACAGTAGCCATTAACCTGCAGGATAGTTTTGATACAGCCATTTTGATGTCAAACTTGCAGAGTGAGCAAATGTCTCTGGTCCCATTTACAAGATTGCTGATAAGGCCAATCTTATAGCAAATGGAGCTGTAAGAATCCCAATATGTGTATTGATCAGTGAAGGTAGGCTTGCAGTAGACATTATTAGAGAACCCATTAGCAGTTTTCTCAACTAGCACATCGAGGAAAGGGATCTCATTAGGCTGTTCCAAGTTAAAGGTGAATTTGAATGTGGGATGGAATGCATTAACGTGTGTCAGGCGTTTTGGCCTTATTGGCCAAATATCACAGGTGATGTCTGGTGGTGCTCGCTGGTGAAAGAAAGCTTCAAGTGTACCACTGGTCACCATATGATTGTTCAGATGCACACCAGGACTCCGAACAGAGGCATGTTGTTCAAGCAACACTCCCTCGAGATCCAACCATAGAATCCCTGCAATGCAGAAGGAGGTCATTTGGCCCATTGTAACTGCACCGACTCTCTGAAAGAGCATCTAACTCAGCTCCCCCCGCCCCCAGCAGTGCTGGCCACCATGCCGTGTACTTGTGAATTTCACCAGGGGCGGGAGTAGTCCCTCAATTTGGTTGCTTCTCCAAGCGCCAGAAAAAGAACACATGCAAAAATTATAGTTGCAATTCAGGGAATAAGGAACTGGAATCTCTACCATTTTGTGTACATATGGAAAACAGAATGAACTCAGCAGCAAAATGAATGATAGCAGGACATAAGAAAAATGGCTCGTGTAAATTTGACATGCATTGTGCTGTGCAGCACTTTCTGCAGCAGGTGCTAGGGTGCATCCCAGCATAAAAGGCTTTCCACTTGGGACACTCATCCATTCCAGTTGGCAGAATAGAGGAAATCCCTTTGAGGAGAGTGGCACTAAGGGAATTAAACAGAGACTGCTCAGGTTGTGAGACACAGCATTCCAAGGAGGAGATTCAGCGCTTATGTTGATGAGCAGCTCTGTTCCAAAGGGGTGAGATTGGATGGAACCACTCCTTGCTATCAAGTCTCTTCACTGCAACTCACTGGGTCAGGGTCAAGTATAGATCTTAACTCCAGAATGACAATGGTAGTGGGACAGATGTAATGCCAGATCATCTATGCCACTAACATATCTAGTGACATCCATCCTTTTCTGCTAACTAGTAAGTCTTGGACTCTGGTTATCTTTGTATGAAGGGCTCATTTCCTTCTTTCAGACTTTCGGTTGTTCTTGGTTTAAAAAAAAAACTGCTGAGAAGGATAAATTCCTCTTGGACAGATGTAGAAGAGCCATCTGGCTGAGTTCAAACTGTACGAAAAGCAGAAGATAATTGTTAGCAGTGCACACCATTTAGAGGGTTCTGAGTGGAAAATGGAAAATTGTCCCCACACACATGTATACGCACACGCACACACGTGCACATACACACACACACAAGTTGGAACACACTTACGCAGCTTCCAACTACAGTTTTGATCCAATTTGTCAACCTGGTGTTCTCGGCGGGGCTCAGGTCGGCTGTCAGTTATAGCGTTAGGTTGCTGTTTCAGCTGAAAGCACCATTGGTCAAAATAAATAGTTAATGTAGTGGAGAGTGTAATTCTTGGCTCAATGGATTGCCTTGTCTAAGGAGATGTCCTTATCCCTGAACTGGGCAAGCAGCATGGTATTTGGGTCTCAAACTTGGGCTATAGAGAACATTATCTATGCCCTGTAACTATGTTGTCCCTTACTGCAACCGCATTCCTGTTTAATCCCCATTGTTTGGTAATAAATAGCTCAGTGAAATTAGATAAAATGTTGATTCATCCAAGAATGCTTTTGGATCTGTTTCTGATTTTGGTAGGAATGGTGAACAGAAGAACAGTTACAACCTCCCCCTCTCCCCCTTCCCCCATATCCTCAATGTGTTAGGTCACTGCAAACTAGTCACAGCAGTGGAATGCAGTTATGGACCACTGCTCAATCCTGCACCACATATGTGCAGGAATGGCAGAGTTCCATTCAAAAGGTATCCATGATATAAGTGCAGAACCAGTGAGGAATTATGTGTGTCTCAACTTGCTTCTTCCAGATTAACAAGTCTTTTTTTTAACAGTTTTTGTTTCTTTAAAGAAGTTAAAGTTTTATCAGTAAGTAGAGCAAAGTTACTTTTAACATCAAGTATTTGAGACTGGTTAGTGTGCTGTATATATCATGTTGACCTGCTGGGAGCTGCTGCACCGTTTCAGCACTGAACAAAGGATGAAAGCACATTCTAACAAAACAGTTTATTAAGCGAACACCATAAATTAAGACATGAATGTTTCCAGCAGCTCCCTCACAGTCACTTTACAATGCAGAGCCTTACACAAGGTCCTGTGCCAGATGTTGCATGACAGAAAAATTGCTGAAAGCCGGTACTCAAAGGGTGAGTTTTTGTGAGTGGAAAGAAACACAACGTTAACTGTTTCCTTAGTAAGAGCATTTGGATTAGAATGTTATTCCATTGCCCAGGAAGGATCAGTCTTGAACTATTTATATCCTGGTGATTTGATCTAATTGCTGCAAAGATATGTACCTCCTGAGAAGAATTGGCTTCATTTCTAAAGTGACCATTTTCTGTAGCAGCTGTTTTTAGAAAAACTGTGCTGCCAAATTCCTAATTTAATTTGGAATTTTATCCATATTTGTACAGGAATGTGTTGTTAGTAACTGGAATTTTTTGTTGATGAAAAGAGAGAATATTTTAGTTTTAAATATGCTGTTCCAGAGGTTTTTTTAAAAAAGCGTTAACAGTTTTTGATCCCAGAGAAGTAGGGAAAACATATTCCTACTCCATGATTGATGTATATTGCCATTCTTTTTGTTTATTCATTTATGATGTATGGAAGCATGCCTACACAAAATAATGAACAGAAAAAAGATATTTCATATGGTACTCAATAGCAGTCAAAGTACTGATAGCAAAGAATGGTGTCCAAGTAGAAATCCATTAAAAGCAGTAAACAAACATTTATTTTGTGATACGATAAGTTGACACTTGCAATCCAAACACCCAAGCACTTTGTCAATAACAGTTTTAAACACACTAAATCTGCCTTATCTCTGTGGCATTTACTCATTGATAATCTGTGCTTTCAAAACACAGGAATTCCCAGCCTGAGAAGAATTATTTGATCTGCATCATTTAAAATGTTGCTCTTATGAAGACAAGAACCTTCCCTTGAGCAGCCCTCCGAGGATCTGACAGTTAGATTGCTAATTGGTTGTCAGTTTTATGCTGAACCCCTGTTATAATATTGGGACTGTATAAACCCACTTCACATTGGACTCTTGCAGCTGATCCAAAGAGGAAATTTTCATCCCCAGAGTTTTGGAGATGAAGGCCATTCTCTATCTTTCTGTACACTAAATCTGTTCTTCGCGATCTTCCTCTAACTTTGACCTTCAGTGAATGTATATTTATACCGTGGCTAATTGAGGTACTGAGGTAAGTCTTTGCAGCTGTAGTTGTGAGCTATATAAGGTCATGTAGCATAATTCACTAATTCCTTCTCAGATTGCCTGTACAGTCTGAAAATATTTTACTGTGGAATGCATCTGGAGCTAAATTTTATAGAGAATAGTCCAAAGTTCTGCTGAGTTTACTTGGCCAATTAGAAAGTATTTTTAAAAACAAACAAGATTGCCCTAATTCATATGTGGACCCTTGCCTAAATGCCTTTTTTTCTTTTCCTTCTGTCTTGAAAATTGCACTCAGTTGTTTCCTGAAGACCCCATCAAAGCTCACAGAGTCAAGAGGTTCTCTCCGTTTGAATGCATTGGTGAGCATCCATGCTACTAAGGGTGCATTTAGGGTACCTACCTGCATCCACAGACTAGCAAAAGATGTTGGAAATCTGAAATACTAACAGAAAATGCTGGAAAACTCAACAGATCTGACAGTATGGGCCCAATTTTACAATTGCGTCATGCCCGTTTTCAGGCACGAAAATGTGGTAAAGTCGAGTGTGAGGCCATTAACGCGATCCGTGCCTGCGTCCGCGCAGATGGCCACTTTACTGAGGCCCGGGAATGGCCGCGATTCGCGCCCGAAACGGGTGCAACGGCGATTTAAATGTATTTGCATGCATTTGAATTGAATTAATGAACTGCCCGCCCAACTTTATCAGCATTTCTCCCTTTACCACGGCATTTGCGCCTCCAGATTCTGCGCGAAACAGACATGCTCGGCAAAGGTCTGTTTCAGGCGCTCCAGAAGAGGTAAGTTCAGAGCTTCCAATGGCTCTCTGACTCAGATCAGTGGTGGGGGGAGGATGGGAGGAGGGAGGCGGGTCAGATGTATCTCTGGAGGATGGGGGGGCAGGGAGGACAGATCGCTCTCTGGTGGGGGGGGCGGGAGGCGGATCAGATCACTTTTTAGCGGGGGGAGGAGGAGGCGGGTCAGATGTATCTTTGGTGGATGGGGGGGGAGGGAGGACAGATCGCTATCTGGTGGGGGGAGGGAGGGCAGAGGGAGGCCAGATGGATCTCTTATGGTGGCGGTGGGGAGGCCAGATGGATCTCTTATGGTGGCGGTGGGGAGGCCAGATGGATCTCTGGTGGGGGGGTGGGGAGGGGAGGGAGGCCAGATGGATCTCTTATGGTGGCGGGGGGGAGGCCAGATGGATCTCTGGTGGGGGGGAGGAGGGGTCCGCTGCCACTCTGCGGGCGATCGGTGGGGGGGAAAGGGGGCAGGGGGTCGCGATCGGTCTGGGTAGCGGGGCGGGGGATGTGTGGATATGGGGGACAGTTATGTGATGGGGGTGATGTCTGTGGGGGCCATCACTCCCGGGCCGCTTTATCTGCTTTTTGCGGCCCGGAAGCGATGTGACAGCGGCGCGATTTTCAATTTTTTCTAACTGCACATGCGCAGTTCAGAGCTCTGATCATTTCAAGTGTGATAAGCCTCGCCCACAGCGCGATTCAGACTTGTGATGTTTTTTCAGGCTAAGTGCTTGTGGGGGCGCCTGAGAGCAGATTTTCAAGTCAGATCTGAATTGCGCCCAGATTCAGCACTGAGGGCCTGATTTTACCATTTTCATTCTATGTGTTGGGGGGAGAAACAGAGTTAACGCTTTGAGTCCAATATGACTCTTCATCATAACTTAATTGTGGTGCACTGGTTCTGAAGATGCTGGTTCTTCTTTACACCTCACCATTCCATTGAAAGAACTTTGACATGTCTCCAGTAGTTCACTTTGGAAAGGGAATGCATTTAAATTATTTCTTTGGAGGTCCATTCCCTCAAAAAGAACTCACATAAGACATCTGAATATTTACTCTGCTTGAGGCTCTGAAACTTCCAGCTATACTTTAAATGTAGTCTCTAACAATACACTAGACCTTTACGGGAGCACCCACCCTAGTTACATCCCATCTATTCTTGGAAGGGCAGTTGGAGTCATCGTGATGCACTCCCACCAATGTTCAGGACCATGGATCTTTGGCTCAAAGATGCAGAAAGACTGAGCAGTCAACACATTATGTATCAAAAGAATCTGACACCACTCTTAGAAATTGCTATACATTAGTATGTTAATACTAATGGATAAATGTTTAGCAACTTTATATTACATTTCTTTGCCCATGGAGTTGACCTGTTAACAATAAACTGGTTAACTTCTAGACTCATATAGTGCAGAAGAGGCCCTTTGTCCCATCGATTCTGCACCTACACGCAAGAAATATCTGACCTCCCACCTAATCCCATTTACCAGCACTTGGCCCATAGCTTTGAATGTTTTGACATGCCAGATGCTCATCCTGGTACTTTTTAAAGGCTGAAGCAATCCTCTCTACAACACTCCCAGGTAGTGCATTCCAGACTGTCACCACTCTTTGGGTAAAAAACAGTTTTCCACACATCCCCCTTTAAACCTCCTGCCCCTCACCTTGGACCTATGTCCCTTTGTGACTGACCCTTCAACTAAGGGGAACAGCTGCTCCTTATCTACTCTGTCCATGCTCCTCATAATCTTGTACACTTAGATCGGGTTGCCCCTCAGTCTCTTCTGCTCCAGCATAAACAACCCAAATTTATCCAATCTCTCTTCATAACTTTTATGTTTCATCCCAGGAAGCTTCCTGTGAATTTCCTCTGCACACCCTCCAGTGCAATCACACCCTTCCGATAATGTGACGATCAGAACTGCACACAGTACTCTCGCTGTGGCCTCACTAAAGTCCAAAGATGCACGGGTTAAGTTGATTGGCCATGGTAAATTGCCCCTTAGTATCAGGGGGATTAGCAGGGTAAATGCGTGTGGTAATGGGAATGGGACTTGGGTGGGATTGCTGTTGGTGCAGGCTCAATGGGCCGAATGGCTTCCTTCTGTACTGTAGGAATTCTATGATTCTAAAATTCTATATAACTCCCCATGACCCCACTGCTTTTATAAACATTGCCTTGATTGATAAAGGCAAGTGTCCCATATACCTTTTTCACCACCCTACTAATATGCCCTTCTGTCTTAAGAGATACATGGACAAACACTCTAAACTCCCTTTGCTTCACAGAACTTCATAGGAACATAAGAATTAGGAGCAGAAGTAGGCAAATTCAGCCCTTCGAACCTGCTCCGCCATTCAATCAGATCATGGCTGATCTCTCCTTGGTCTCAAATCAGCCTCCCCACCTGTTCCCCGTATCCCTTTTTCCCTTTCTTTAAATTAGATATATGTCTATCTCCCTCTTGAAACCATTTAATGATTCAAACTCCACCACGCTATGGGGCAGCGAGTTACACAAATTCACCACCCTCTGCGAGACGTAGTTCCTCCTTTATCTCAGTTTTAAATCTACCACCCCCCAACCTATCCCTGTGACCTCTCATTCTAGAATGCCCTATAAGAGGTAACATTTGGTCTTCATTTACCCTATCAATTTCTTTTAATATTTTATATACCTTGATCAGATCTCCTCTCATCCTTCTAAACTCCAGCAAGTATAAGTCCAAACTGTTTAATCTCTCCTCGTACGTCAACCCTTTCATCCCCGGAATCAATCTGGTGAACCTGCTATGAACTGTCTCCAATGCCACCACATCCTTCCTCAAACAAGACCAAAACTGGACACGGTACTCCAGATGTGGTCTCACCAACACCCTATACAATTGCAACAAGACTTCTCTACTTTTATACTCCAGTCCTTTTGCAATAAATGCCAGCATCCCATTTGCCTTTTATATTACATACTGCATCTACATCCCAACTGTCTGCGATTCATGAACATAGACACCCAGATCCCTCTGCCTGGACGCATTTTGAATCTGCATTCCGTTTAGGTAATAATTTGCCTTTCTATTTTTTCTGCCAAAATGGACAATCTCACACTTATCCATGTTAAACTCCATCTGCCAAATTTTGGCCCATTCTCCTAGCCTATAAATATCCATCTGTAGAATCTTTATATCTTCTTCACTGCTTGCTTTCCCACCTATTTTGGAATCATCGACAAATTTTGCTACGCTACTCTCTGTCCCTGCTTGCAGATCATTTATATAGATGGTAAACAGTTGAGATCCGAGGACTGACTCCTGCGGCACCCCGCCAGTTACCTTTCGCCAGCCAGAGAAGGACCTATTTATCCAGGCCCTCTGCTTTCTGTCAGTCAGCCAATCCTCAATCCAATCTAGTGTTTCTTAATATCATTAAATACTTCCTTGTCAGATTATTCCTTCCAAAGTGTATCACCTCTCACTTTTCAGCGTTAAATTCCATCTGCCACATATCTGCCTATTTGACCATCCCATCTGTATCTTCTTGTAGCCCAAGACACTCGGCCTTTATGTTAACCACATGGCCAATCTTTGTGTCATCCACAAACTTACTAATCCTACCCCCCACATAGACATCTATGTCATTTATATTAATGATGAATAATGGGGGACCCAGCACAGATCCCTGTGGCACGACACTGGTTTCCAGTCATTAAAGCAGTCTTCTGTCATCAATCTCTATTTCCTACAACTGAGCCAATTTTGAATCCAGTTTATCAAATTACCCGGCATCCCATGCACATTTGCCTTCTTTACAAGTTTCCTATGTGGGACCTTGTCAAAGGCTTTGCTGAAATCCATATAAACTACATCAACTGCACTACCCTCATCTATACACCAGGTCATCTCAAAAAAGTCAATCAAATTTGTTAGGCAAGACCGCCCTCTGATGAAGCCATGCTGACTATCCCTGATCAAACTTTGCCTCTCCAAATGGAGATAGATGCTCTTCTTCAGAATTTTCTCCAGTAGTTTCCCTACCACTGACGTGAGACTCGTTGGCCTGTAGTTCCTTGGTTTACCTCTACAATCCTTCTTAAATAGCAGAACCACATTGGCTGATCTCCAGTCATCTGGCACCTCCCCAGTGGCCAGAGAGGAATTAAAAATTTGGGTCAGAGCCCCTGCTATCTCCTCCCTTGTCTCTAACAGCAGCCTGGGACACAATTCATACGGAACTGGAGTTTTGTCCACTTTTTGTCCACTTGTAAAAAGGAAGGATAGGAAGGGTAGGATTCGAGAGCCGTGGATAACTAGGGAAATTGAGGATCTGATCAAAAAGTAAAGAGAGGCGTATGTTAGGCCCAGGCAATTAAAAACAGATGGAGCTCTGGAGGAATACAGAGAGAGTAGGAAAGAACTCAAACAGGGAGTTAGAAGGGCAAAAAGAGGTCACGAAATGTTCTTGGCAGACAGGATTAAGGAGACTCCTAAGGCATTTTATTCATATGCTAGGAACAAAAGAGTTGTCAGGGAAAAAGTCGGACCTCTTGGGGACAAAGGTGGGGAATTATGCTTAGAACCCAAGGGAATAGGGGAGATCCTAAATGAATACTTTGCATCGGTATTCACAAAGGAGAGGGACTTGTTGACTGGGAGTGTCTCAGAGGGAGGTGTTGACCCGTTAGAGAGAATCTCCATTACAAGGGAGGAAGTGTTAGGTTTTTTAGGTAACATTAAAACTGACAAATCCCCAGGGCCTGATGGCATCTATCCTAGACTAGTCAGGGAGACAAGAGATGTAATTGCTGGGCCTCTGACGGAAATCTTTGTCTCTTCATTGGACACAGGTGAGATCCCTGAGGATTGGAGGATAGCGAATGTGGTACCGTTATTTAAGAAGGGTAGCAGGGATAACCCGGATAATTATAGGCAAGTGAGCTTGACGTTTGTGGTAGGGAAGTTGTTGGAGAGGATTCTTAGAGGCAGGATGTATGCGCATTTAGAACGGAACAATCTCATTAGTGACAGACAGCATGGTTTGGTAAGAGGGAGGTCATGCCTTACAAATTTGGTGGAGTTTTTTGAGGAAGTGATAAAAACGGTTGATGAAGGAAGGGCCATGGATGTCGTCTATATGGATTTCAGTAAGGCATTTGACAAAGTCTCTCATGGCAGGTTGGTTAAGAAGGTTAAGGCTCATGGGATACAAGGAGAGGTGGCTAGATGGGTAGAAAACTGGCTTGGCCACAGGAGACAGAGGGCAGCAGTCAAAGGGTCTTTTTCCAGCTGGAGCTCTGTGACCAGTGGTGCTCTGCAGGGCTCTGTACTGGGACTTCTGCTATTTGTGATATATATAAATGATTTGGAAGAAGATGTAACTGGTGTTATCAGCAAGTTTGCGGATGACACAAAGATGGCTGGACTTGCGGATAGGGATGAACATTGTTGGACAATGCAGCAGGATATAGATAGGCTGGAAAATTGGGCAGAGAAATGGCAGATGGAATTTAATCCAGATAAATGCGAAGTGATGCATTTTGGAAGAACTAATGTAGGGGGGAGTTATACAATAAATGGCAGAGTCATCAGGAGTATAGAAACACAGAAAGACCTAGGTGTGCAAGTCCACAAATCGTTGAAGGTGGCAACACAGGTGGAGAAGGTGGTGAAGAAGGCATATGGTATGCTTGCCTTTATAGGATGGGGTATAGAGTATAAAAGCTGGAGTCTGATGTTGCAGCTGTATAGAATGCTGGTTAGGCCACATTTGGAGTACTGCGTCCAGTTCTGGTCGCTGCACTACCAGAAGGACGTGGAGGCTTTAGAGAGAGTGCAGAGAAGGTTTACCAGGATGTTGCCTGGTATGGAGGGTCTTAGCTATGAGGAGAGACTGGGTAACCTGGGCTTGTTCTCCCTGGAAAGACAGAGAATGAGGGGAGACCTAATAGAGGTGTACAAAATTATGAAGGGTATAGATAGGGTGAACAGTGGGAAGCTTTTTCCCAGGTCGGAGGTGACGATCACGAGGGGTCACGGGCTCAAGGTGAGAGGGGCGAGGTATAACTCAGATATCAGAGGGATGTTTTTTACACAGAGAGTGGTGGGGGCCTGGAATGTGCTGCCAAGTAGGGTGGTGGAGGCAGACACGCTGGCATCGTTTAAGACTTACCTGGATGGTCACATGAGCAGTCTGGGAATGGAGGGATACAAACGAATGGTCTAGTTGGACCAATGAGCGGCGCAGGCTTGGAGGGCCGAAGGGCCTGTTTCCTGTGCTGTACTGTTCTTTGTTCTTTGTTCTTTAAGCCTGCTAATACTTTTAGTACCTTATCCGTCCCTATGTCAATTTGATCAAGAAACTCAGAGTCTCCCTGAATCCCATACTTTCACCCTCATTTTCTTGGGTGAACTCCTCCCAGTTAAAGCAATATTTTACAAATTCAGTAAGCAGTCATGTTATTACTGGTAATACTAATTAGCAGCTTCATACATTGATCAATTTTTCCATTACCATTTTCCCCTTGGCTATCAGGATAATAAAGATCCCCATCATTGACAGTTTCCCCTTTTTTTGCTGGCGTCTCTATCTGTATAATCTTCTCTACCTATCTTCCCCTTCTTTCCAAGATAGCAGCAGCAAACAGATAACATTGTTCTTTTAGAGTCATTAATTTCAGTCAATTGAATTATTTTCATGGAGTGCTGCAGCATATTTATTGCCGCCCCTTCACTTATTTTGCTGTACCTGTGCCCAGAAAGCTGTGGATTCTGGCATCTTAATCTTGGTCTCACTCTGGTTTGACCTCGTCTGTATTGTTTCTGTTACAGTTTCACTTTTTCTTCAACACATAGCCTCCCCACAGTGCAGAAGGAGACCATTCGGCCCATCAAGTCTGCACTGACCACAATCTCACCCAAGCCCTATTCCCACAACCCCATGCATCTACCCTACTAATCCCCCTGACACCAAGGGGCAATTTAGCATGGCCAATCCACCTAACCCGCACATCTTTGGACTGTGGGAGGAAACCGGAGCACCCGGAGGAAACCCATGCAGACACGGGGAGAATGTGCAGACACCGCACGTATGTTTACAATTCCAACAAAGCAATACGTTTGTTTAAAAAATACTCAGCTTTTCCCTGTCTGATTTTTCTCCCCTTTCGTAGAGTTAGTTTTACAGCACAGCAAGAGCAAAATCCCCAGGCTATAGCTTTCTCCTGGTGGTTGTAAAAAGAGAAAGCTGACTAGGATATTGCAAATGCCGGTTCTGGCATTTTTCAAAAGGGATTGACAGGTCATTTTTGGAAGATGAAAGTTTAAATCTAGCTCCAGATGTTGACTTGCCTGCAGTAGAAAATTCTACCTGAGGTGGTTAATCTTCTTCTCAAAATTTGCATGGCTAGCCTGTAGCCCAGTTTCCCAGAGTCTGGTTTGAAACAGCCCCTGCTTCCGCAGCCCCCTCACCCGTCCCCCAGCCTGTTTGCAATGAACCTACTCCAATGCGCTGTGCATTGCAACATTCTAACAGGAAGGGAGACCCCACTGAAGGATTTCAGGTGACCAATAAAACTGAAGCTTTTTCACCAAACTGTCAAAGAAATTTATGGTGAGCTTTGAACTGAATAGAGTCCTCCCACGCCCAGGGTGCCCAGCTTTCTGACTATGCACTGAAAGCATGTGCCACAATGAGTGAGTAGATCACATATCAAAACTTTGTTTAAATTTCCCCTGTGACTCATAAATATTTGAATAGCATGCTTCCAAAAAGCATGCGATGAGTGTTGACACCATCATACTTGTGCATTAAAAACAGTTAAATGTCCTTTATAAAAAAAAATGCAGTAAAATTTCAAAACCTCATTCACAATTATGAAAATTCTTAGAAACCTCCCAGGCCAACTCCCTGCTCCTTGTTTATCCTTTGGCTGTTGTTCTTGCTCTGTCGCCCAATGCCCTGCATTTTGCATGTCTTCGGCTGGCAAACCTGTTTTCTTCCACTGTAAGTTGTCCTCTGTCACTTCCCACCCTGTTCTGCTCTGTAACTGCATACTTCAACTGCTATGATTGCTGTCCCCACAACTGCATTGGCACCAGCTAGATCTGATCATCACCAGTGGTGACTCCCTGAACAGCATGCATTCTCAACACACGCAGCTACCATAGCGCTACTCCCTGGTGTGAATTCAGGTGAGGATGCAACCCTGCAGGGCAGAATCTTGCTGAGGCATCAGGGGTCTCAGCTGCCCAGTTGAGGTGGTGAGAGAGCTGGCCTGCCTCTTTTCGGGATGGCCCGCCGAACCACAAGGCAGAAAGGCAGTGGAGACACCACTATGGGCCATCCCCTGGAATCAAGATCCTAGGCGTCAGTCCCACTACCAAGAGCTGCCAGCCAATCAGAGGCCAGCAGGGCCACAGGGAAGTGGTGGTTACTGCATGGAAAACACCTACTGGAGTCCCAGGATCTGGTGACAGGCCCGTCCATCACTGGGTTAATACCAGCAGCAGATGAGGCCCTTAAGTGGTCATTAATTGGCTACTTAAATGCCTCAATTCTCAGTGAGTTGGGAAGGTTGACCATGGGCCTTCTGACTGAGAACTTGATTCTGGTGGTGACAGGAAGATGGGGTTCCGATTAGCCATCTTAATCAAATCCCCTCTTGCCTCCAAGCTCAACACTGGTGAGAACAGAAAGTTCTACACTCTAAGTTTTTTCATTCAAAGCAGACATGCCTTTCTCATATCAATGTTAGCCATACTATCTTTGCAGATCAAAACCAATAGTTCCATTGCTCAGTTGAACAGGTGCTCGCTAACATTCCCACACAAAATCCAATACTGAACTCTTAATATGTGGAAAGCAAGAGTGGAAAAATGCTAAGATAAAGGCAAAATAATGCAGATGCTGGCATCTGAAACAGATCTATGGAGAGAGAATAGAGCCGACATTTCAAGTCTGGAGCAGACTTGAAAGTTAGCTCTATTTTCTCGCCTCAGATGCTGTCAGACCTGCTGAGTTTTTCCAGCATTTTCTGTTTTTGATGTGATGGAAAATGCTGCCTGGTTCGCAGTTATTATTGTTGTGGTGGAACCTGCGATTGACTGCCCACTGAAACTGCCCAATGTGATCTCTTTTTTTCGTGACAACATCACGGGTAAAGTCAGCTATGAAGGAGCAACATTGGAATCTTGGGAAATCCATATTGGGATCAAGGAGGTAGGGTGGCCCTTCCCACTGGCAAGATCTTTCTGTCTCACCAAAGTCGACTCCCATCGCAGGTTCCCTGGTGATGAGATGTGTGAGCCATGTAAATTGCCATTGACTTTGGTCGTTTGGAAGATCCTGCCAGCAGCTAATGGTGAACTGCTTCCGCCATGGATAAACCCACTCTAGGAGTTTTGGAAAATTCCAGCTATCGTGCTCTGGCACCCACAGTCTTTGGCATATTCTCTTTGCTGCAATTATATACCTTCAGGCCACCTACAGAAGGTGTCTACTTTCATCGCAAAACTGCAAGAAAACTGTTCAGCCTTGTTTGCCTGAGATTCAAGATGAAAGTGTGCCAAGTCCACATCAGAGAATAGCAGCAAATGGACAGTCTGTGTCATGTCTGCAAGTTTGACCATCAGTTGGACAAAGATCATGGTCCAGGATGTTGCCATAGTGCCATCTATCAGCATTGACAATGTAACCCTGAAGATTGTTCACAGCTTTACATATCTAGACTCCACAATCATCAGCAATCTGTTACTTGATGCTGAAATCAACGCATTCATCATAAAAGCTGCAGCTGTTATGTCCAAGCTGAGTGAAAGAATGTGGAACTGCAACTGACAGAGAACACCAAACTGTGAGGTTACCAAGTCTGCACTCTCAGCATACTTGCCTACAGTGGTGAGATTGAGATAATATATGCAGTAGAAAAGGCTGAACAGTTTCCACCTTCACTGTCTCAGACATACTGTCGGTATCTCTTGGCAGGACAAGGTCACCAACTCGGAGGTCCTGGAGTGCGTTAATTCCATCAACATACACTCTTGCTAAGACAATGATATTTGCACTGTCTTGGCTGCATTCATCATCAGATGACAGTGGTATACCCAAGGACCTTTTGTACTGTGAATTGGCCACTGGTTCATGACTGCCTGGTCTTCCATACCTCTGCTATAAGGGCATCTGCAAGTGAGTTTTAAAGATGACAGATATAACATTGACAACTGTGCGACAGTTGCAGGCAGCCATGAGCTCTGAAAGTGGATAGTTGAACATTAATGAGGCTGCAATTCACAATCTAATCCTTTTGTTGGAAGTTTGCTGCTTTATCACTAACCAAAGTTATTAGTTTGGTTGCCGTAATTGCAAACTAGATTGAGAAGATCTATGTGACAACAGGTTTTCATTTTTTTTAAATTTGCAATGTTGTGCATTGGGAATTTGTTATAATTGAAGAAAGACAATTGGTGAACATATCCAAAATACTTTAACAGTGTAACATCAGCAGACTATTAAAATGCTTGTGTTCAAGTCTTTTGGAATGCACTGCTTAAGTCATTTGTGAAAGCATATTTGTGTTATTTTAATGAATTTGTTAGCCCATTAAAATTAAGCCGACTAATGACTGTTGAAATCAAGCAATAAGGAATTATAAATGAATTTATTGAGAAGTATGTACCAGAGGAAATTTCAATAACCTGATGACATTGGAAATGGAATTTAGGCATGGAGGTCAGCTTGCTATTGGTTCATTTGGGATCATTGTATTGACTAGTTTTATCCCAATTATATCTGTCGTTCCATTTTGTCAGATCAATGTCCCCTCATTATCAAAGCTCAAAATCATTGGAAAGAAACAAAAACTACTGTCATCTGACCCTCCAATAGTTATTTATTTTGTTTTTGCCATAGCAGTGTCTTGTAAATTCAGGAACTACCCCCTTTTCACTCCTTTCAGTCCTGATTATGCAGTTTATGTCTCTTCTCATGATATTACCAATGTTCTTAGGTCATTTTTAGCTTCGAGTCGGAAGTCGAATCAGAAAACTTATGAGAATAATCCCTTGCGGTCAGATAAATGGTAGCGGTGTGTGTGGGGTGGGGTAATGTAATTACAGTTCAGGGGTAGGGAAGCTTGAAACCCTCGGCTTCATCGTGGGCCCTAAAGAGTATGTGGTGTGGGGGTTTTACTGGCAGGTTAGAACATGGCAGGGGTGGTGTGAGGATGGTGGAATTAAGATTGAGGCTTTAGTAAATAGAGTCATTAAAGAGCAATGCTTTTCTCCTAGTGGGGAGGTCCAGAACAAAGGGACACAGCTCTTAAAAGTTAAGATATAGATCAGCGCTTTTTGGTCATTTTTTCACCTCTTCTCTTTTCACCTCACTATTATGTCTAAGCTACAGGCTGCCTGGATAGTGATTGAAAGCAGATCTAGTACATGGAGGGCCTATTATAACAAAATAAACATTTCCCTATCTAAGCTGAAATTTTTGCTTTCAATAGTTTTACCAAAAATAGTAGCATCTCACCACCCTTTAAACTTTACAAATTTACAAAAACGTAGGAGGTAATTTTGCATTTTCCATAATAATGCCTCTTCTGAACTATCCAGGCCATAATAACAATGTATGGCAGAGCCACCATAAAATTTATACACCCAGCAATGTGTAGCCCTTATATGACAGATGTTACTGAATCCCTGTTCACCTGTAGTTGTTTGTATTCCTGTTCTTTTTCATGGGCTCCATTAGGCATCCAGCGTTAAGCAAGAAATAACCAGAGCTTGTAACAAAGGCAATGTAGTAATTGTGGGGAACTTTTACCTTGACAAAGACTGGACAAATAAAATTAGGAAAGGTAGCCTGGAACATGAGTTTGTGGAATGCTTTTGTGAAATACGGCAAGTTTAATTTGTAATCTCATTGTAAAAGATACTCTGGAAAAAAGTGATCATAACGGAATTGAATTTTACTTTAAGTGTGAAAGTGACATATGTCAATGATGCGCATCAATTGGACACGAGGCACGAAGCTTCGGTAAAAGAAGGCTTTTATGAACTAACAATGGAACTAACAGAACTATTAACACACTATCCCAGACTGAAGAGGTCCCGCCCGAGCAGGGGGTCTTATACCTCTCCCAGGAGGCGGAGCCCGACTGGGATGTGCCACAACAGTAACAACCACAGGTGTATCAATCCCACCCTAGCCCAACAACAACATTAAAACAACCCAACAACAACATTAGAACAATCCCACAGTGGGAACCAACGATGGTTCACCACATTCACCCCTCCTTTGAGAACAAAGGCCGGCGGGGTACGAAAACAGACTAAAATGTCAACAGATTATATGTTCAGACGGTCTGGAGGACCGCACCGTTGTTGTGACCTCCTCAATACCGGCGGTGACACCGGAGCAGGTGCTTGCGGTGGCGTTCTCCCCAAAACAGCGTCCAGCTGTTCTCCCACGGACTCACAGGCCGGTTGACCCTGATGAAGCGGTAGTGCAGGGGATCCCGATACATTCTGCGATGGCGCCGATCTTCGGGGCTCAGGCAAGCTGTGCATTGGAGTAAAACTGTTAAGCACTGGTCCCGGTGCTGTCCGCGCCACGTCTGGGGGAGAAATAAGGGATAAGGGATTCGTCACTGGGGGTATGGGAGCGACAGGAGTTGCTACGTCCCCTGCGGGCGCCAGGTCTCGGATCGAGACTGTGTCCTCTCGCCCGTCAGGATATGCCACATAGGCATACTGAGGGTTGGCGTGGAGGAGGTGGACCTGTTCGACCAAGGGGTCGGACTTGCGGGCCCTTACATGTCGCCGCAGAAGGACGGGTCCTGGGTACGTCAACCAGGTTGGTAAAGATATCCCCGAGGACGACTTCCGAGGGAATGAGAACATCCTCTCGTGGGGAGTAGCATTGGTTGCCGTACACAGGAGGGAGCGAATGGAGTGAAACGCATCAGGGAGGACCTCCTGCCAACAGGAGACTGGAAGGCCTTTGGACTTCAGCGCCAATAGGACAGCCTTCCAGACTGTAGCATTCTCTCTTTCCACCTGTCCATTACCCCTAGGGTTGTAACTCGTGGTCCTACTGGAGGCAATCCCGTATGAGAGCAGGAATTGCCTCAAGTCATTACTCATGAACGACGAGCCCCTGTCGCTATGGATATAGCTGGGGTACCCGAACAGGGTAAAAAGATCACGGAATGCCTTGATCACCGTGGCAGTCGACGTGTCCGCGCAGGGGACAACAAACGGGAACCGGGAGTACGCATCTATTATGTTCAGAAAGTACACGTTCCGATCTGTTGAGGGAAGGGGGCCCTTAAAATCCACACTCAGCCTCTCGAAGGGGCGAGTGGCCTTGACCAAATGTGCCCGGTCAGGTCGGTAAAAGTGCGGTTTGCATTCCGCGCAAATCCGACAGCTCCTTGTCACCGACCTGACGTCCTCCACCAAGTAAGGCAGGTTGCGGGCTTTGATAAAGTGGTAGAGCCGAGTGACCCCAGGATGGCACAGGTCATTATGGAGGGCGTTCAAGTGATCCTCCTGCGTAGTAGCGCATGTTCCGCGCGAGAGGGCATCCGAGGGCTCATTGAGTTTCCCTGGACGATACATGATATCGTAGTTATAGGTGGAGAGTTCAATTCTCCACCGCAAGATCTTATCATTCTTGATCTTGCCCCTCTGCGTGTCGTTGAACATGAACGCCATGGACCGCAGGTCCGTGATCAGGGTGAACCGCTTTCCCGCCAGGTAATGGCGCCAGTGTCTGACGGCCTCCACAATGACCTGGGCCTCCTTTTCCACCGCTGAATGCCAAATTTCGGGGCCTTGGAGGGTGCGGGAAAAAAACGCGACGGGCCTGCCCGCCTGGTTTAGTGTGGCGGCCAGGGCGAAATCAGATGCATCGCTTTCCACCTGAAAAGGGATGGATTCGTCTACCGCGTGCATCGTGGCTTTCGCGATGTCGTGTTTCAATTCCTTGAAGGCCAATTGGGCCTCTGGCGTGAGTGGAAAAGTCGTGGACTTAATAAGCGGACGGGCTTTGTCCACGTAGTTGGGGACCCACTGCGCATAATAGGAGAAGAAGCCTAGGCATCTTCTCAGTGCTTTTGCACTAGCGGGCAAGGGGAGTTCAGCAAGGAGGCGCATACGGTCTGGATCAGGGCCAATGACCCCGTTTACCACCACGTATCCCAGGATGGCTAACCGGCGCGTACGGAATACACACTTCTCCCTGTTGTAGGTCAAATTCAGGCGAGATGCAGTGCGTAAAAAGTTCTGGAGATTTGTGTCATGGTCCTGCTGATCACGGCCGCAGATGGTGACATTATCCAGGTACGGGAAGGTAGCCCGCAGCCTGTTCTGGTCCACCATTCGGTCCATAGCACGCTGGAAGACCGAGACCCCATTGGTGACACCAAATGGAACCCTAAGAATCTGATACAGACGACCATCCGCCTCAAAGGCCGTGTAGTGTCGGTCCTCTGGGCGAATGGGGGGTTGGTGGTAGGCGGACTTAAGGTCTATGGTGGAGAACACCTGGTACTGCGCAATCTGATTGACCATATCAGATATGCGCGGGAGAGGATACGCATCCAGCTGCGTATATCGATTAATGGTCTGACTGTAATCAATGTCCATCCGGGGTTTGTTTCCGCTCTTGACCACCACAACCTGTGCTCTCCACGGACTAACACTGGGCTGTATGATCCCTTCTTTGAGGAGTCGCTGAACCTCAGATCTGATGAAGATCCGATCTTCAGTGCTGTAACGCCTACTTTTAGTAGCGATGGGCTTGCAGCCTGGTACCAGATTCTTGAATAAAGAGGGTGTGGTGATCTTTAATGTAGAAAGATTGCATGCGGGGCGCTTTGGACAATTTGGAGACTGCAGCTGTTCCCCTACTGTCAGCGAAGGGAGTGGCCCACCGTACTGTAGGATCACACTCTTCATGTGGACCATAAAGTTTAGTCCGAGGAGAATTGGTGCACAAAGATGCGGCAACACAAGGAGCCTGAATCGCTCGTAAATTGTGCCTTGCACTTTCAAGGTTACCACACAACGTCCTAGCACAGGGACAGACCGGGACCTTGATGCCATAGAGATTGTCTGTTTGGCAGGTTGAATCTGGAGTCCACACCTCTTTACAGTGTCAGGGTGAATAAAGCTCTCAGTGCTCCCGCTGTCAAACAGACAATAAATTGCACGCCCATTTACCTGTATATCCATCATCGAACAGTCAAGCCTGTGGTGCTTAGCCTGGTTCAGGGTGATCGACGCCACCGTTGGTCCGTGAACGTCACTGCAGGCAGCTGAGGTCGATGTTGAGGACCCCTGCTGGTCGCTCATGGTCATCGTCGACCAAAATGGCCGCCCCCATGAATCGCACATGGGTGAGGGCGCCAAACGTAGCGACTCCTGGTGGTCATCCTCCTCCGACTCCGTCGACCGCAATGGCGTCGTCCTGGACTCGCACGTGGACGAACCCCGTGAGTACTTCGACGACGATGGTAATGATCCCCGTTCTGAAGGGTCACAGGCCGCACTGCTGTTCTTGGGCTTCGATCTGCACACCTTCGCATAATGCCCCTTTTTACCACATAGGTTACAGACTACCGCTTTAGCGGGACACTTTTGTCGTGGATGCTTGGTTCCTCCGCAGAAGTAGCACCGCGGGCCACATGGGGCTGCAGCCGTCGTCTGGTCCACATGGGAGCACGCCATTACACTGCACTTCGAGCCCGTGGGGCGAGGAGGGATTTGCGACTGCTCCTGCCACGTTGTCTCCACGTGGTCCTCCGGATACAGGACCAAGCTCTTCGAAGCCGCCTCAAGCATTTCAGCTAATTCCATAGCTTGGGTCAGGTTGAGATTTCCCTTTTCTAGCAGCTTGAGACGGATGTATGAAGACCCGACCCCGGCCACAAACGCATCTCGGGCGAGGTCATACATGTACTGCTCAGCCGACACAGCTTTGCAGTCACTGCCCCTGGCTAGCTGCAAGAGCTCATTGGCGTAATCCTCCATGGTTTCGCCTGACTGCCGACGTCGTGTAGTGAGGAGGTAACGAGCATGGATCTCGTTGGGAGGTTTCGTATAGCGCTTTTTTAAAAGCTCGAGGGCCCTCAGGTAAGTGGTGGCCACACGGATCGCGAGGTAGACTGTGTCGCTTACCCTCGCATGGAGGACCCGGAGTCTGTCATCATCTGTGGTGACCGCTGCGGAGGCTGCTAGGTAATCTTCAAAACACTTCAGCCAGTGGTCGAAGGTGTTAGAAGCGCCCACCGCACGTGGATCTAGCGTCAGACGTTCTGGCTTTAGGATTTGCTCCATACTCTCCTTTCTTTTTTTTCTTCCGTCGAGAGCTTAATGTTAGTTAATAAAATTGATGCGCATCAATTGGACACGAGGCACGAAGCTTCGGTAAAAGAAGGCTTTTATTAACTAACAATGGAACTAACAGAACTTTAACACACTATCCCAGACTGAAGGGGTCCCGCCCGAGCAGGGGGTCTTATACCTCTCCCAGGAGGCGGAGCCCGACTGGGATGTGCCACAACAGTAACAACCACAGGTGTATCAATCCCACCCTAGCCCAACAACAACATTAGAACAACCCAACAACAACATTAGAAAAATCCCACAGTGGGAACCAACGATGGTTCACCACAGTCAATCTCAAATGAAAATTGAAAACTTAAAACAAAGCCAATGACACAAGTATAATGGGAGAGCTTGCTGCGTTTGATTGGGTAACTGAACTAAAATGTATCATGGCAAATAAATAGTGAGAAACAGTTAAAGAAGCGTTTAAAAAGGAAATCCATAACAAGCAAAAACTCAACAAGAAAGATGCGTTTATGGTCTAACAAGGGATGTTAGCATCATACTAGATTAAAATAAGGGGCTTATAAAGTTGCAAAGCATACTCAAGACTGAGGATTGGGAGAGTTTAAGAAACCAGCTAAACACGACAAAGAAAAAGTATTATTCAGGAAAAAATTGAATGCGAGTAAACTAGCCAGGAATATAAAATAATTTGTCAGAGAATTTACTAGTATATATTTTTTAATTCATTCGTGGGATGTCCGATGTCTATCCTATGTAACACAGTGGTGATGCAACACAACACGATGGAGGACTGGACTTTGTCTCCACAACGACTGTGCAGTGGTTAGTCCTAGAGATACTGTCATGGACAGATGCATCCGAGGCAGGCAGGGTGGTGAGGATGAGGTCATGTATGTTTTTCCCTCTTTTTGGTCCCCTTGCCACCTGCCATAGACCCAATCTAGCAAGGACCCAGCTAGCTTGGTCTGTGGTGGTGCTATTGAGTCACTCTTGGTGATGGACATTGACATTCCCCAGAGTACATTCTGCAACCTTGCCACCCTCAGTGCTTTCTCCAAGTGGTGTTCAACATGGGGGAGACAGATTAATCAGCTGAGGGTGGGCGGTGGGGGGGGGGGGGGGGGGGGGGGGGAGGTGGACAGTACATGGTAATCAGCAGGAGGTTTCCTTGCCCATACTTGACCTGGTGCCAAAGCTTTTTCCGCCACCTCTGATGATGGTGGTGTCTGGGACACTATCTGCAAGGTATGATTCCGTGAATATGACAACATCAGGCTGGTCTGTGAGACAGCTCTCCCAATTTTGGCACAAATCCCCAAAGGTTTGTAAGGAGGATGTTGTAGGATTGACAGGCCTGGTTTACCATCGTAGTTTCCAGTGCCTAGGTCGATGCTAGGTGGACTTCCTATTTTAATTCCTTTTTGTTGTCTTTGTAGCTGTTGGATACAAATGAGTGACTTGCTAGGCTATTTGAGAGGGCATTTAGGAGTCAATCACATTGGAGTAGCAAGTAGGCCAGACCTGGTAAGGCAGCAGATTTCCTTCCCTAAAGGACATTAGTGAACTAGATGGGCTTTTACGACAATTGTTTCATGGTCATGATTAAACTTTACATTCCAGATTTTTTAAAATGTAATTTAAATTCCAGAATCTGCCATGGTGGGATTTGAATCCTGTATCTTTGGATGACTAGTCCAGTGATTATTGAGGTATACAAGATGATAAAAGGTATGGATAAAGTAGACGTAGAGCGGATGCTTCCTCTTGTGGGGCATTCTAGGACGAGAGGTCATAATCTTAGGATAAGCGGTTGTAAATTTAAAACACAGTTGAGGAGAAACTACTTCCCCCAAAGGGTTGTGAATCTGTGGAATTTGCTGCTCCAAAGTGCGGTGGATGCTGCAAATTTAAGGAGGAGTTAGACAGATTTTTAACTGGTAATGGGTTGAGGGATTATGGGGAGAAGGCGGGAAAATGGGGATGAGGAGCATATCAGCCATGATCGAATGGTGGAGCAGACTTGATGGGCTGAATGGCCTAATTCTGCTCCTATATCTTATGAACTTATGAAAATACCATTCTGCCACCACCTCACCAACAAAAATGAGAGGAATGAATGGCATATTGACCTTTATTTCAAATAGATTTTTTTAATTCTTTTGCGTTATGTGAGAATTGCTGGCTAGGCCACCATTTACTGTCCATCCCTAATTGCCCTCGAAAAGATGGTGGTAAGCTATCTTCTTGGACTGCTACAGTCAATGTGGTGTAGGTACAGCAACAATGCTGTTAGGAAGGCAGTTCCGGGATTTTGATCCAGTGACAGTGAAGGAATGGCGATATAGTTCCAAGTCAGAGTGTTGTGTGGCTTGGAGGGGAACCTGCAGAGGTTGGTGTTTCCATGCACCTTCTGCGCTTATCCTACGTAGTGGGAGAAGTCACAGGCTTGGAAATTGGTGGCAAAGAAACATTGGTGAGTTACTTGAAATTGGAGTACAAGAGTAGGGAGGTGTGGAGAGCAGTTTCGATTTCCATACTTAAGGATGAATATGCTTGCATTAGAGGCAGTACAATGAAAATTCATGAGATTTGTTCCCATGATAAAAGGGTTTGTCCTTTAATGAGATGCTGAGTAAATTGGGCCTACATTCTTTAGAGTTTATGATAATGAGAGCTGATCTTGTTGAATCATACAAGATTTTGAAGGTGCTTGACTGTACAAATTAGAGGTTATTTCCCTTGGCTGAACCAGAACCTGGGTGTGGGTGAGGGGGGAGGGAGGTGTGGGGCAGTGTGAACAACCCCTCAGAATAAAGGTGTTATCATAATCATGGGACTGACAGGAGGGAAAACATCTTCAGTTAAAGCCAGAATTGTGAATCTTTGGATTTATTTGCCCCAGAGCACTGTGGATCCTCTTTCTTTGAGAATGTTCAAGACTAAGGTTGGTATATTTTAAATGGAATAGTGGGATATGGGGAGTGGCCTAAAAAATAGAGTTGAGGTAGTAGATCAAATATGATTGTATTTAATGAGAGAGCAGTTCAAAGTGCCAAATGATCCACTCATGCTCCTATTCCTTATGATCTTATCTGCAATATGTTGTAAAGTACTAAATATAATATTGGCATTCAGCTGCAAAGGGGGAGAAATTTGTTTGCATAGCAGCACTGCCAATTGACCAGCGCAGAGCTGCAGGCTGCCACTTGTGTGGCCTGCATGGCGTTCTTCAATGATGTCAATGAAGAAAGCTGCTAGAAGCAGCACTACGCCAATGACTTTCTCCCTCTTTATGTACATAGTAAGATATTCTGCCATCTTAACATAGACATTAATTAATTAAAATAAATGAGTTTCTTCATTGTTCAGTAGCAAACAGAGTGATGTCATGCAATCATGCTAATTATCTGAATGATAGTTTTTGCAAAGACTTGAGCAGTTGAACAAACAAGCAATTGCGAGTTGAGCTTCATGCAAAATAAGCTGTTAATTCCCCATGGCTTATTTTCTGCGATTGCCCAAAATGAATTTATACCCATGTTATTTTGTGGGTTGTAATCTGCATACTGCCATACATTTGTTTGGCAATTTCAAGAAGGGTGCAAAGAAGGGCCCTCTATATTATAACATGCCACATGCTGCTATGTAAATCTCAACGTTTGATTTACTGTTTGGCTTAATAAAAAGATTTGCAACCTCCAAAGTGGTTCCAGTAAAAGGCTACAATAAATTGCAGCTGATTATAGCTTCAGTAGTTCCTGCATTCTCATTAATCATTGCACGTCCTCAGTTTTTGACTGAAGGACATTTTGAAAAAGAAATTGAGGACAGGCTTGTTGCACATTATATAAGAACTGCTTCATATGAATGGAAAACAAACAAAGTGGTTTATATGTCAACAGTACAGGAAGATTTACTAAAAATATTTTTGAAACGTGAAGATTAGTGTTTTTTAAAATCAAAATCATTTACAAATTATCAGACTTTCTCCCTTGCATCCTATTGTACTTCAAGCAGCTTTTTTATATCACACCACTATATAAGATTTCACAGCATATGGACTAACAGTGATTACATTATTAAATGACTGCTCTGAGTCTGAATGTATGTTTTAGTTAATATTTTTCATGACAGTCATGTTCTAAAACTATTAGAATTATTTATCTCATTGACCTTTTTAAACTTTATAATGAATCATCTCATTTGAATATTGTATTCAATTAATGTAAACCGCAGAAAAACAGCAGTCAGGGAGAATCAACCCTTAAACATATTCCACACAATGTCAGGAAATCATTGCTATTCAAATACATCCTGGGTAAACTGCAATTTCCAATTCACAATGAATAAATTTGTTTTCTGATACGCAGCACAAATATGCGATATTTAGGCTTTTAAAAAGTCAGAATTGTACAAGGACATTTTAGTAAGAGTCTAGAATATGAAAAAATGGTGTGTGTTTTATTATGTTTTCATTGATTCAGCAAAGGACGCAGCAATCTAATGTAAGTCAAGGTCTATCATTTTAGTCAAATTCAGTTTACAAATCTCGCGACTAAAGATATTAGATCAGCCTATTTGCGAATCAAAATGAAATGAAACAGAAAATTTCGACTTCATCTGTCGCAGCTTTTGTTTCCCAGCTGGCTCCAGCTGCATATCAGATATGTGCGTCATTCACTGAAGCAAATTGAAGACGTGAACTGCTTCAGAGTGAGCAAAGGCAATTGAGTGCCATGCTGTGACCTCAGTAGCTGTCAGTGCTATGCTTGAACATGAATTAGATTTTCATTTTGCTCTCAGGCAGACAATATCAAGGCTTTTGTTGGGCCTGTGCATTGGAACATTAAATTGGCCATTTTCAAGTCCCATCAGTCTGCCCTTCAATGTCTTTCCTTTTGTTTCTTCTCTTATCCAAATGCACGCATACATATCACATATTTTCTTCCTTTACTTTTGTACTAAAATGCTGTATAGGATTTTAGAAAGATCTTATGGGATCTTACATGAAATATTTTAAGATGCAGTAAAAACCATTTTGTACTCTGCATGGAAATCTATGGTTTCTAGAACTTTATTGATTTTGTATTATGTCTTACCTGGGCACAAGGCCCAGCTGATGAATGCATATGGAATGCAGGAACAGGAAAGTTGCAGGTTAGATTTTCAATCTGTGTTCATCTAGTTAATCTTTGCCAGGGCTTTAGGAGGAGATAACCTCAACATCCCTAGGCTAGGAAGGGACACAAAATACTCACTAGTAGCGTTTTGTCACCTCTTAGTCATAAAGTCTTGGTTTTATAAGTCCAACTCTAAAGACTTGAACACATAGGACTGGATTTAGTGTTCCTAATATTAGGTGCCTAACTTGGCACCATTGGGCCTTCCTGAGGATTTAGGATTAGGTGGTGGAATTCCCACCTCCTGAGAGCTGCCGGCCAATCCGAGATCAGCAGGTCTCCACTGCCCATGAGTGCCACCCGAGAATGTGGCTGCTGCTGGTAATGAACCCACCTTGGGTCCAGGACACAGGTAACTAAAGGCAGGATAGGAATTGCGGAGGAGGGGATCACCAGCAACTAGTGGGAAAAGAGATGAGGTGAAATGGCAGGAGGGTTGCCACTTAGCAGGCACTCCCTTGTTGATGCTGAGCCCATCAAATAGACAGGGCCTTTGAAAGGCCCCAAGTAAAAATTTTTCTCTAAATTTTGAATTACTGATTAGTGGAACCAAAATATCAGTGTTAAAAGAGAGTGAATGATAGTGAGGAACTTTCGGTGCACTTCATAGCCAAACAGATGTTAAGTTAGAAGATTGATGGACCCGACCTTTATTCCCCCAGCTTTCCATCCCAAGATGTAACCTCAATTTAGCAAGACTGTTCACATGTCTCCTAATTATTCCTTTAATTAAATCTTTCTTATAGGAATTCTGTCATTCATTCTCAGTAAAAGCTGGGGAAAGATAAATGAAAACATTGTTGAGAAGAATTGCACAGAAATCATGACACAAAGTTAAAATTCAAGAGAGATCTTTCTCCAGAAATTATTTTTTTCAATCATAAAACATAACTTGGCTGCTCTTCTGGTATAATATGATAAATCTGGCCCGGGATCAGACCAGAGTAAAAGCTGTGCAGTGCTGTACACTGTATGCGTAACCTGTGTGATTATTTATCTGTACTCCAAGAGTGTGCCGTAGGATCTTCTCCAATTATATTAACAGATATCAGATACTATTAATCTTTAACATTCCAAAATAAATACTTGTGTTGCCTTGCATCTAACTTTCAACTTAATTATCCCCATTTATAAACACACGATGGTGCCATTGAGACCGAATCACCTTATTATTTTACTTTGTATCTGTCCCACCTTGATTTTTTATAGAACATTTGAAATGGAAGTTGTGTTAGAATATAAACTTAAATTGTGTCCCTGTATGGAACAAGCTTATTAGTCTCTCATCTGTTCCAGCAGACTTTGCTAGTGAGGATTATGATAGAAAAACATAGAAAAACAACGGCACAATACAGGCCCTTCAGCCCACAAAGTTGTGCCGAACATGTCCCTACCTTAGTGATTACTAGGCTTACCTATAACCCTCTATCTTACTAAGTTCCATGTACTTATCTAAAAGTCTCTTAAAAGACCCTATCGAATCCACCTCCACCACTGTTGCTGGCAGCCCATTCCACGCACCCACCACCCTCTGAGTGAAAAACTTATCCCTGACATCTCCTCTGTACCGACTCCCCAGCACCTTAAAACTGTGTCCTCTTGTGGCAACCATTTCAGCCCTGGGAAAAAGCCTCTGACTATCCACTCGATCAATACCTCTCAACATCTTATACACCTCTATCAGGTCACCCCTCATCCTTCGTCTCTCCAAGGAGAAAAGGCCGAGCTCACTCAACCTATCCTCATAAGGCATGCTCCCCAACCCAGGCAACATCCTTGTAAATCTCCTCTGCACCCTTTCTATGGCTTCCACATCCTTCCTATAATGAGGCGACCAGAACTGAGCACAGTACTCCAAGTGTGGTCTGACCAGGGTCTTATATAGTTGCAACATTATCTCACGACTCCTAAACTCAATTCCTCGATTGATGAAGGCCAGTACACCATACACCTTCTTAACCACAGCCTCAACCTGCACAGCTGCTTTGAGCGTCCTATGAACTCGGACCCCAAGATCCTTCTGATCTTCTACTCTGCCAAGAGTCCTACCATTAATATTATATTCCGCCATCGTATTTGACCTGCCAAAATGAACCACCTCACACTTATCTGGGTTGAACTCCATCTGCCACTTTTCCACCCAGTCTTGCATCCTATCAATGTCTCGCTGCAACTTCTGACATCCCTCCACCCTATCCACAACACCACCAACCTTTGTGTCATCAGCAAACTTACCAACCCATCCCTCCACTTCCTCATCCAGGTCATTTATAAAAATCACAAAGAGTAAGGGTCCCAGAACAGATCCCTGGGGCATTCCACTGGTGACCGACCTCCATGCAGAATATGACCCATCTATAACCACTCTTTGCCTTCTGTGGGCAAGCCAGTTCTGGATCCACAAAGCAATGTCCCCTCGGATCCCATGCCCCCCCTCACTTTCTCAATAAGCCTTGCATGGGGCACCTTATCAAATGCCTTGCTGAAGTCCATGTATACTACATCAACTGCTCTTCCTTTATCCATGTGTTTAGTCACATCCTCAAAAAATTCAATCAGGCTCGTAGGGCATGATCTGCCTTTGACAAAGCCATGCTGACTATTCTTAATCATATTATACCTCTCCAAATGTTCATAAATCCTGCCTCTCAGGATCTTCTCCATCAACAGGACCTTGGTGAGACCACATTTGGAATATTGTGTGCAGTTCTGGTCACCTCACTATAAGAAGGATGTGGAAGCGCTGGAAAGAGTGCAGAGGAGATTTACCAGGATGCTGCCTGGTTTGGAGGGTAGGTCTTATGAGGAAAGGTTGAGGGAGCTAGGGCTGTTCTCTCTGGAGCGGAGGAGGCTGAGGGGAGACTTAATAGAGGTTTATAAAATGATGAAGGGGATAGATAGAGTGAACGTTGAAAGACTATTTCCTCGGGTGGATGGAGCTATTACAAGGGGGCATAACTATAGGGTTCGTGGTGGGAGATATAGGAAGGATATCAGAGGTAGGTTCTTTATGCAGAGAGTGGTTGGGGTGTGGAATGGACTGCCTGCAGTGATAGTGGAGTCAGACACTTTAGGAACATTTAAGCGGTTATTGGATAGGCACATGGAGCACACCAGGATGATAGGGAGTGGGATAGCTTGATCTTGGTTTCAGATAAAGCTCGGCACAACATTGTGGGCCGAAGGGCCTGTTCTGTGCTGTACTGTTCTATGTAACTTACCAACCACTGAGGTTAGACTCATTGGTCTATAATTTCCAGGGCTATCTCTACTCCCTTTCTTGAATCAGGGAACACATCCGCAATCCTCCGGAACCTCTCCCGTCTCCATTGATGATGCAAAGATCATCGCCAGAGGCTCGGCAATCTCCTCCCTCGCCTCCCACAGTAGCCTGGGGTATATCCCATCAGGTCCCGGCGACTTATCTAACTTGATGCTTTTCAAAAGATCCAACACATCTTCTTTCTTAATATCTACATGCTCAAGCTTTTCAGTCTGTGCAAGTCTGCACTACAACCACCAAGATCCTTTTCCATAGTGAATACTGAAGTAAAGTATTCATTAAGTACCTCTGCTATTTCTTCCGGTTCCATACAAACTTGCCCACCGTCACACTTGATAGGTCCTATTCTTTCACGTCTTATCCTCTTGCTCTTCACATACTTGTAGAATGCCTTGGGGTTTTCCTTAATCCTGCCTGCCAAGGCCTTCTCATGACCCCTTCTGGCTCTCCTAATTTCTTTCTTAAGATCCTTCCTGTTAGCCGTATACTCTTCAAAATCTCAAACATTACCTAGCTTCCTGAATCTTTTGTAAGCTTTTCTTTTCTTCTTGACTGGATTCATTACAGCCTTTGTACACCACGGTTCCTGTAACCTACCATAACTTCCCTGTCTCATTGGAACGTTGCTATGCAGAACTCCAGACAAATATTCCCTGAAAATTTGCCACATTTCTTCCATACATTTCCCTGAGAAAACCTCTTTCCAATTTAAGCCTCCAATTTCCTGCCTGATAGCCTCATAATTCCCCTTACTCCAATTAAACACTTTTCTAATTTGTCTGATCCTATCTCTCTCCAATGCTATTGTAAAGGAGATAGAATTATGATCACTATCTCCAAAATGCTCTCCCACTGAGAGACCTGACACCTGCCCAGGTTCATTTCCCAATACCAAATCAAGTACAGCCTCTCCTCTTGTAGGCTTCTCTACATACTGTGTCAAGAAACCCTCCTGAACACACCTAACAAACTCCTCCCCATCTACATCCCTTACTCTAGGGAGATTCCAATCAATATTTGGGAAATTAAAATCTCCCATCATGACAACTCTTGTTATTATTACACCTTTCCAGGATCTGTTTCCCTATCTGCTCCTCAGTAGCCCTGTTACTGTTGGGTGGCCTATAGAAAACACCCAGTAAAGTTATTGACCCCTTCCTGTTCGTAACCTCCACCCACAGAGACTCCGTAGACAATCCCTCCATGGTGTCCATCTTTTCTGCAGCCGTGACACTATCTCTGATCAACAGTGCCACTCCCCCACCTCTTGTGCCTCCCTCCCTGTCCCTTCTGAAACCCGGCATTTGAAGTAACCAGTCCTGTCCCTGAGTCATCCAAGTCTCTGTAATGGCCACCACATCATATTTCCAAGTAGTGATCCACGCTCTAAGCTCATCCACTTTGTTCACAACACTCCTTGCATTAAAATAGACACATCTCAAAACTTCAGTCTGAGTGCTCCCCTTCTCTATCACCTGCCTATCTTCCCTCTCACACTATCGACAAGCTTTCTCTATTTGTGAGCTAACCTCCTCTCTCCCAGTCACTTCAATTTGATTCCCACCCCCAACCATTCTAGTTTAAACTCTCCCCAGTAGCCTTAGCAAACCTCCCCGCCAGGATATTGGTCCCCCTGGGATTCAAGTGCAACCCGTCCTTATTGTACAGGTCACACCTGCCCCAAAAGAGGTCCCAATGATCCAGAAACCTGAATCCCTGCCCCCTGCTCCAATCCCTCAGCCACGCATTTATCCTCCACCCCCTTCCATTCCTACTCTCACTGTCGCGTGGCACAGGCAGCAATTCCGAGATTACTACCTTTGCGGTCCTTCTTCTCAACTCCCTTCCCAACTCCCTATATCCTCCTTTCAGGACCTCTTCCCTTTTCCTACCTATGTCATTGGTACCAATGGCTCTTCTCCCTCCCACTTCAGGATATCTTGGACGCCATCAGAAACATCCCGGATCCTGGCACCAGAGAGGCAAACTACCATCCAAGTTTCTTGTCTGCGTCCACAGAATCGCCTGTCCGACCCCCTCACTATAGAGTCTCCTATTACTACTGCCTTCCTCCTCCTTTCCCTACCCTTCTGAGCTACAGGGCCGGACTCTGCGCTGGAGGCACGGCCACTGTTGCTTCCCCCAGGTAGGTTGTCCCCCCCAACAGCACTCAAACAGGAGCACTTATTGTTAAGGGGCACAGCCACTGGGGTACTCTGTAGTACCTGACCTTTCCCCTTCCCCTTCCTAACCGTGACCCACTTGTCTGCCACCCGTGGCCCCAGTGTGACCACCTGCCTGTAACTCCTCTCTATCACCTCCTCATTCTCCCTGACCAGACGAAGGTCATCGAGCTGCAGCTCCAGTTCCCTAACGTGGTCCCTTAGGAGCTGCAGCTCGACGCACCCGGCGCAGAAATGGATGTCCGGGAGGCTAGGAGACTCCAGGACCTCCCACATCCGACACCAAGAACAACAAACTGGCCTCACACTCATAATTCCCCTTTCTTCAAATAACACAGGAAAAACTAACTAAACCTCCCCTGCCTCGCCGGTCTCCGCCTAAGCCCGTTGAGCCAAAGCCCTTCAGCCTTCACTCTGCTCCCTCTCACTCCTCCGCCCGCTCACAACGCTGCCCGCTGGATACAGCGGCCTGCTTTTCAAAGGAAAAAAAACAAAAAAAACCTTCCCAGGTGTCACTGGGGCCTACTTCCGGTTTTACCCTCCCAGCTGCCTTAGAGAAATAAAAACACTCCAAAAATCGAGTAATTTAAAAACACCTCTTACCCACTAGCTCTCCTCTCCTGAAAACACCATTCTAGCTGCTCCAGTGGAACAATGATAGCTTTACAATGCAAACTGTTCTTGACCTATGCAGAAATTTATCCTATTCCGAGACCTCCTCTTCATAATAATATACCCATGCCTCAATTTTGCTGCCCTAAGGAAGCAATCATTTTCCTACACTGCATTCAACAGAAGTACAATTTATATTCAGGATATGAGAAACGTCAATCAATATCGTGGTAAGATTTTTAAAATTATTTGCCAGCTTTATTTCATTTAGAAATGAGATGGGCTATTATAGGCACTTCTTAGTCATATTTAATACAGATATTGGAAGCATATGTCCTTTATTTTATTAATTTACAGCACATTTTCTCTTAACTATGTATGTATGCTAATTTATCGGCAAATGAGTCACTAAATACATCTTAGGAACATGCCAAGTTCCAAGTCTACAGTTTATATTTGAACAATCTTGTACCCATCAATATAATCCACCAATAAATTGTTTAGATAATATGAATGGCATTTGGCCCCTGAGCAGGGCGAAAAAAATCAGCCAACCCTGATCACTATCCAGTGACTCCTGCTGCAAAGTGTTCATGTATCAGTGAGGCTCAGCTGTGATGTCCTCCAACACTAAATAGCCTGTTAACATTTCCTAGCCAGGTTCCTGGCCAAAGAATAACCACTTTGATGAGATACCATGCACCTGAATAGATCAGAAAATTTTGTGAAAACTTTATTTGAATGACAAGAAAAGATACCAACACATACATCTATGGACATGTTTGAATGTGCGTGTGATTGTAAATGCATGCAAAGAAAAAAATGGAGATTAACTTAAGAAAGTAAGGAAGTCAAAAGAGAAAAAGACATTTAATGATAGGAGTGAGACTCTGGAAAGAGCAATTTAAGGACAAGACGATTGATTGCTGAGTCAGCGAACAGTGCGCCTGTCCCTAAGTATCAAGGAAAATGGGGTATTTCCATTCAACAAGAAATTTTATATATGAACAAAGGGGAACTGGGAGATGTGGTATGAAAGGAAATATTAAATGCACATGATGAAAAAACTGCCAAACATTAGGCACTCATTCAAAGTAGGAGGTGTGACTTCCCTGAAATAACTTGTGCCAATAACAGACATGGTTGTTAAATGTCTTGGACCACAGATTAATAATATGGCCTGGATATTATACTCCTGGTTAAAACAACAGCAAAAACAGTGGGAGGTGGAAATAGGTGGCCTTAGTGATGGTGCAAATAAGAGGTCAAATATGACACGAAGGTTACAAACAGACTGGTTTCACCTCAGACTATTCCTCTGCATACTGTTGGTTGTAAACAGACAAATTTCATCACACAGTTAGCACATTCAGCAAATTTGCATTTCTTAATCAATTGTATCTAATTTGGGTAAGTGACAATCTGAATATAGGAGTGCCTGTACACAGCTAAACTGTGGTGACAAACATGAGGGTCCATACCATTATACAGATTACACAAACAACATGCTTAGTATTGAACTAGTTGCATTTGCACACCATGCCAGGCATGACAGCAACAACTTGTATTTAACATAATAAAATGTCTCAAGGTACACTATAGGGGCATTATAAGAGAAAATATGGCACTGAGACTGATTAGGATAGATGACCAAAAGCTTTGTCAAAGTGATGGATTTTAAGGAGCATCTAAGAATAAAACGTGAAGTAGAAAGGCAGAGAGTGTGATGGTCATGTCACGCTTGTAAAAATAATTGGGCCATGGACACTATACTTTTAAAAAGAAAGCTACATGGAAGGTTGGATTCCTGAAAGTCAGGTGATGTCTGTTTGTGTTTTCTGGACACACAGATGCAATAGGCTGGAATCTCCCAGCTTAGTGCGCCCACTTTGGAAGAAAGTGCCTGCAAAGGTGGGAGGGGGTTGAGGGGTGTCTGCGGGAAGGAGGTCCAATTCCAATTATCAGATTTTGGAGACAGCCACGGGTTGCTGGCTGCTGAGGCAGGCAGTATAAAAGGCTCACCTCAGTTCTCTGGGACTCTGTCCCAGTTGTATTAATAACAATAGTTAAAACAAAGCCCAGCGTTCTATGCCTCTCCCCCTCACACCCCATACACGTTGAAGACACAATTGGCTGAGAGCCTAGATAACCATTAATCTGTTGCATCCAATGGGAATCATTGCTTGATTGACAGCTCTTTCTCTGTGATACATTCTATCAATTTCATAATATTATTGGCGCAAGATAAAGAGGTGTCAAGTGCTTACAGTTCCTGCTATTGATACATTAGAGGTCCGGATAATTGATACTTTTATCACACTTTAGTAAAAGCACTTTTTTAAAAACGTAGAAAATTATTAATAACTTTTTAAAAAGATTTTTTAACACACGCTATCGTTACTATATGGTTAATTGGTTCTGCGGAGAGTGTATACTTGGTGAATGATGTGGAGATGCTGGCGTTGAACTGGGGTGGGCACAGTAAGAAGTCATCATAGAAATCATAGAAACCCTACAGTACAGAAAGAGGCCATTCGACCCATCGAGTCTGCACCGACCACAATCCCACCCAGGCCCTACCCCCATATCCCTACATATTTACCCACTAATCCCTCCAACCTATGCATCTCAGGACACTAAGGGCAATTTTTAGCATGGCCAATCAACCTAACCCGCACATCTTTGGACTGTGGGAGGAAACCGGAGCACCCGGAGGAAACCCACACAGACACGAGGAGAATGTGCAAACTCCACACAGACAGTGACCCAAGCCGGGAATCGAACCCAGGTCCCTGGAGCTGTGAAGCAGCAGTGCTAACCACTGTGCTACCGTGCCGCCCTGATGAAGTCCTGATGAAGGAGCAGCACTCCAAAAGCTCATGGTTCCAAATAAACCTGTTGGACTTTAACCTGGTGTTGTGAGAGATTTCTTACTTGGTGAATGGGCATTGAAGAGCAATAGTTCGGCACGGAGGATATGAAGGGTCATGGGATAGGTGAATGGTGCATGGGTTGGTATGTATGGTATGCGGGGTTATGGGTGTGGTTGGAAGGGGAGACAAGCAAGGGTAAGAGTAAGTCCTCTTGAACTTACCTCTCTATGGTTCAAGATATCTCTAAAGGGCTGTGAAGTAGTCTGTAAAAAGCTAGCCCAACTTCACAAAAATTGCAGAGGATGAAGATATGCCTATTCCTGCAATGGAGTCAGCCAGGTCAGGGGCACCGTGAGACTCCATGAAAATGCAGCCTAATATGTCTGGGAAGTTTCCCAGGTGCAAGTTGACTGTCTTCACCATTTCAATGGAAGAGGTTTGAAGAACAATGGCTATCAGACCGTAAGGATGGAATGTCAAATAAGCTCTTTCAGTGAGCTAGTCACAACTGGTATTTTGATGGATATCAACCATTCTATTGTGTACCAAACACTTCAGTTTCAATCTATTATCTGGACAATGGGATATTTTGAAACTGCTGGCATATAACCAACATTAGCAGGAGAGGAGGATTCAACACATTATTCTGCAAGAGAACTCAGCTAAGAACTCTGGATAGGCAACACAGGGATCTCACTCAGCAAAGAAGAAAAGAACCCTGTCTCTAAAAGACAGTCATTTCAGGCAGTTTTCATCTTTTATATTCCTTCTCTACAGAAGTTTAACCACAATTTTATATGAACAAACCAGAAATTTCCACCCTCCGTTGTCTTCAAAGAACAAGAGAGACAACCCTTCAGGCCTGTATGACTCATTTCTTGTTACATTGTTCATTACAGGTGCATGTTCCATCCCTTGAATCCATCTTTTCTCATGTGTCTGTGTTTTGTTGCATCAACATGTCAGCTACAGTGTAAATAAACATTTATCCTTTCATTTGATTTAAACTCACCAGAAAGCTTGTCTGTGTCTATTCTTTAAAGCCTCAGTGTTCAAAAGATTTAAATCACTTCTTCTCAAAAATATATATATGGTTGCGTATATATGGTTGTGGTCAGCCAAGAGGCGAACAAAAAAGGGAAAGGTTATCCCACCACCTCTCCCCATCTGTAATCTGAGGTCTACAGAAGGAATTCTAAAGATTCGGTCTTTGGCAGCTGAAGGCACAAGAATGTGCAAGAAGTCAGAATTAGAGAACTGTAGATATCTTGGAGTTGAAGGGACTAGGAGATAAGTAGGAACTAGGTCATTGAAAAAAATTGAAAATGAGGATGAGAATTGTAAAATTGAGGGATTGTTTAATCAGGAGTCAATGAGCAAAGGGATGATGGATGAATAGGAATTTCTGAGAGTTAGGATATGGGTAGCAGATGTTTGGATGGTATCAAGATTACAGAGAGTAGAACATGAGAGGCTAGCCAGGAGAGCATTGGAATAATGAAGTCTGGAGGTAACAAAGACATGGTTGAGGGTTTCCATATCAGATGAAATGAGGCAAGGGCAGAGTTAGGCGATGTTAAGTAGGTGGAAATCGTAATATGTGTTCGGAATCTCACCCGGAGGTTAAATATGACACCAAGAATGTGAACAATCTGTTTCAGCCTCAGACAACTTTGGGGCAAGGGTAATTATGCAGTGGCTCAAAAGCAAAGGTACTGTCTACTGCCATGTAAACCGTTAGAAATGGATTTCTCCTAGTGTTTTATATTAAAATTAGGAAAGATACATGCATTTGATATACTTTCTGAAAATTCCTGTAGATTTCAGGAAACATAGTGGAGGACATGCCCCTGTCTACATCAAAGGTGATGCAGTGGAGGTAGTGGAGAGCTTCAAGTTTCTAGGTGTTCAGATCACCAACAACCTGCCCTGGTCCCTCCACGCTGATGCTATAGTTAAGAAAGCCCACGAATGCCTCTACTTTCTCAGAAGGCTAAGGAAATTTGGCATGTCCATATGATTCTCACCAATTTTTACAGATGCACCATAGAAAGCATCCTTTCTGGATACATCACAGGTTAGCATGGCTCCTACTCTGACCAAGACCACAAGAAACTACACAAAGTTGTGAACGCAGCCCAATCCATCACACAAACCAGTTTTCCACCTATTGATTCCATTTACACTTCCCACTGCCTCGGAAAAACAGCCAGCATAATCAAGGACCCCATGCATCCCAGACGTACTCTCTTCCACCTTCTTCTGTTGGGAAAAAGATACAAAAGTCTGAGGTCATGTACCAACCAACTCAAGAACAGCTTCTTCCCTGCAGACTTTTGAATGGTCCTATCACATATTAAGCTGATCTTTCTCTTCATCCTATCGGTAACTGCAATGTTATATTCTGCACCCTATCCTTTCCTTAAAGCTATGTACTCTATGAACAATATGTTTTGTCTGTATAGTTCGCAAGAAACAATACTTTTCACTGTATCTCAATACATGTGACAATAAATCAATTCAATTCAAGAAAGACATAGTCATTTACATTAATTCAGGCAAACATTGCATGTACTTCTTATCAGATATTGATACAAGTAATCCAAAACTCTGAACATTCAAATTACATTGTCTATCCTTAAATGGAAATAAAACAAACATCCATCCTGCTGCATCTAAATGTTAAATTTATGATACTATTAGGAGAACACATTTGGAAGTGAGCTGGATGGGTTTATACCAGGGCACTTAAAGTGGTTGATTAGGTCTTGCTGCTGTCTTCAGGGAATTGTCAGAGAAAGGGGCTAGTGCTGAATGTAAAACAGCAAAAATTGAAAGGGAACCAAGGGCTGTGGGCAGGCAGGAAGGAAAGTGATGTTTAATCCACAATCAGATCAGTGATGATCTCATTGAATGGTGGAGAAGGCGCGATGGGCTCTTATTTTTTATGATTCTTATGATCAGTGAATTTTAAAACTTGTATTTTGAAAACTGGATTCAAGTATGTTAACGAAGTGACCTGCTCTATAATGGGATGTTTGGACCACTGATCGTCACTGCTGTTTAAAATGACTGCCCTTCCCATATATATGTTTTTAACCCCTTCTCCACCCATTCTGCTTGGCAGGTGGTGGCTGAGAGGTGGAAGAGGCTTAATCTAAAGGCTACTTGATTTTCTACTTGTTGATTGTTTCTTCTGTTATTTTCTTGGTTTTTCTTTTTTTTTAATCACCTGCTGTTTCATTTTTCTTTCCCCATTTCTCTTAGTCATTCTTTTTTTTCCTCTTTCTGTAATGGTGCCATTTTAATAGTTCCCTGAATTCATGCTCCCAACTATATGATTGCACAGTGCCCTTGAAACAAAATGGCACATTGTACTTATTCTGCCATCATCTCTGAAGCAATTTAACACAGAAAGAAGCCTGTAGAAGTAAACTGATATAGAAAAACAATCCCGTGATGGCACTGAAGATGTTGATCAAGACAATGCAACTACAGTAGTCGCTGAGGGAAAACATTGTGTGATGAGCCAGCAATGATTCATAAACTAAATGTAAGAGCGCAATATAACAGTTATGGTTCGACATGAATTGGATTCAGTAGATTAGGTAATTGTAGCTCCAAACAAATCTAGCCTTTTTTTTCAGTCAGAATGTTGTAGGTAAAGGTTAGTTTTATGATGGAAATGTGAATGAGTGCAATGGAAACACTGAAAAGTGGGTCCAGTCTCTATACAGGGAGTGTTGCCTAAGCAGGAAATAACAGTAACTGAGAGAAAAAGAAATGCTGACAGCAATGGAAGCAATGTGTAAGATAAAGGCAAAAGAGTCTGTTCTTAAAGTATTACACTACAGAGAGAGTGGCAGATTGAGGCAAATATAAAAACAAGGTAAAAGTAGCTAATAAACCACTCCTCCTCCTTCACACACCATTAATGACAATGGGATTTGTGTATGATTATGCCTGGTAAAGTATTGCAGTTGTTTGCTATTGCCTTCTGCAGTATGGCTGACCAGGCCTCTCCCACTCATCATCAGGCACTTTGGAAGGATTTACAGGCTGATACTCAACCATTTTGGACACCTTCCATGGCCATGGACTTGAACTCAGATCTTCCGGCCAGTGGTAAAGACATGACCACTGCGCACAAGGCCTTCTTCTGAACTAGTCAGGAATAGAATTGGAGCTGGGTTAGAAAACAGAACACTGCAGTAAAAGGAATATAACACATTTCTATTAATGCATTTTCAGGAAGCAGGTTAACAAAAGAAAATGGTAGGGCCATTGAAAGATCACAAAGGTAGCACAATATCAAGGGATTTGCAACTTTTCAAAATGAAATCTCTTCTCTGTGATTATGGAAGAGGTTACAGGTTGTGATCACCAGGATGGAAGTTGAATTTCTATAGTGGGAGAGCAAGAGAAATTCCGGAGGATGTACAGATGAAGATAAAATAATGAGCTGAAGAGGTTTAAGGAAGATGATGCACAGGCCTCGGTGGATTTATACAGGGACACTTAAAGTGGCAGATAGCAAATTGATTGGGTTCTGCCACTACCTTTAGGGAATCATCAGTACGAAAGGTTCCTGCTGAGATTTGGAAATAGAACAAACTGAAGCAAACTTTAAAAAGGAACATTTGGACAATCCAGGAAATTACAAGCCACTGGGAAAATTAGAAGCCATCCTGAAAGAAGGTATAGTGAAACATTTACATAGGTAAAGGATGGGGATTTTTTCCAACAAAAGACTGGAGTTCTTTGAGGAAATTACAGATTAGTGACAACACAAAACTGTCCGTGTAATGTATTCAGATTTCAGAAAAGCTTTTATGACTACGCATAACTCTTGAAAATTACCAGCAAGTGGGTGGGGGTGATGGTGAGGATGAGGTGTATGGGTGGAGTGGGGTTGGGTTGCAAGTGCACCAAATAATGCAAAAAAGGCAAAAGTTGGAATTTAGTATGAAAAATATTGAATGAATTATCAGATGATTTTGAATTAAGGGAGTAGGCTGCATTGATTCTTTCTCGGTAGAGCACCACTGGCAGCGGGATCTTCTGATCCTGCCGCTGTCAATGGAAATTACCATTGAAGCCACCCGATGTCGCTGAGATACCCGAAGCAGAAGGTGCACCAGTAGCAGGACCAGAGAATCTCACCGGCGTGAATAGCCGGAGAATTCTGGCCATTGTATTCAAGGTCCCAGCAGCACAGAAAGTGCTATGTTCCACGCTATTTATTTAATTATCTCTGTAGTTCTCAAGTGATTTTCTGCATTTAAAATCCTAGTTTGCATAGGTCTCACTAGTCCATGCAATTAATTCATCCATTCAGACTTGAAAACTGTAAAAGGTGAACACTATTTCTGACTGTGCCGCTAACTAATTCTTCTATTAAATGACCATTAACCAATTATCTCTTTGTGCATAAATGCATTAGAAGTTTGGTGTCATTGTCACCTGCGCCAAACTTCTTTGTCTTTATCAGTGCCAGAAACATTTTAAGGGGAAAGCAATTTTTTAAACAAGCACTGCCCTCTGCAAGCAGCAGTGATGTCAAATTTAAAGTTGAAATTATGCTATGAACTAGAAATTATAGACCGTAATATTAGTGGGCGGTGAATCCTATGCTATTTTTGTGGAGGTATAAAATCATTTCAAAGTTTTTGGGACTGTCCCAGTAATTCCTTGTTAATATTGCTCCATTTATAATCCACCAGTAGACAAGCATTTCCTGACATGAACTGGCCAACTAACACTTATGCATACATACTTCAATTTCCAACATTTCCAAAGGTTTTGGGCTGCACTGAATTGTCAGACTACAACCCCGAAAATGAGACAGAACAAAAGTTGTGCACAGCTTCCACCCATGTTTTCAGTCTGACCACTTTCTGATGGAAGTGAGGGTTCCCCGCGGAAGGGAATATGGGTAAATCTGCTGCCTGCTCTTTTATGTCAAGGGATGTCTTTGGGAATATTTTCAGACCATTCCAGGAATTCCACCCTCACCTGCAAAAGGCCTCAGCACAACTCGTACCCGCTGAAAGCTGGAGTGAGTTTCATTGAGGCCACTGGAAAGGTTGCAAACCTTGTCTGAATTAAGATAATCAATCCCAGAAGAGATTGATTGTCTTACTGCGTTCTAAAGTTACATCTCTTATTGGAGATGAAGATTATTCACTGTTATTCTATTTGCCTGGCACCCATACAACCTGGTGGAGCAGCTTTGTGCTATTCTATCATCCATCCTGATCAGGGTGGGTCCCTCAAATGTCTAAAGCCCTGGAGTCATGCTTTGGAAATCCTGTAATGAAAGCCGCTTCTGTTTGAAGGCTGCTGCTGCCTCTGTGAATTGAGGTTATGTGAAATACCTCCCCCTCCCCACAGCACAAATGGTGGGTGCTGGTTTCGGGATTGGGGCCGGGACTTCAGATATCAGGGTGCTCTGCCACCATTTTGACAAAGGTGTAGAGCCCTTCTGATTTAGTGAAAATTTAGCACAGAGTTTAATTAGGGGTAGCTGTGAATTTCACTCCAGCCTCCTCTTCTTCTTCTTTCCTATGGCTGAGTATAGAACAACAATCATAACTTTATTTTAGGGTGGTCAAGCCCGGATATTATGTCAGGAATTGTGGGTGTGCATCGCTGTAATGCTTCCTTCATATTTACGAGTTGGGCATTGAGTCGTTATGTATTCCATGGTCTGTTCTGAGTAACCACATCGCACAAAGTAGAGTTCTTAATTTTCTATTGATGCATTAGATATCCACATCTGCCATGGTCTGTACATATGTGGTTTAGGGATGTCTATGAACTTTGTGGGAGGTTGAAATGAAAGACCTTATGTGTCAGATCTTTGAGCTGTTTGCTTGTAACTTCTTGAGAGGTCCATTCATTTTTCCAGGATTCTTAAGGGTTGAAATCGCATTACATGAGGTTAAGTGCATGAATCCAAAAGGGCTTATGTAACTTCAAGTAGAGATGAGAGACATTGGTGAGGTCCTGATGGATTGGGAGGTGTTCATTTTCTCCACCTTATGGAGAAGGTGCTTCGCCAGCTTATGGAGGGTCTCTGCACTGTGATAGATCATGGGGTGGGGGTTTGTGTAATGTGTATCAGCACGAGTAGCCAGAGTGTTGGGTTTAACTTGAGGATTCTAGTGATGCATCTCATTGCAGTGTTCATTTGAACATCAACCAGTCGAATGCGGCTACTTCTAGTCCATACACGGTGCACAGTACTCAGCTATGGGGTATTCAAGGACCATACTAGAAGTCCATTGTACAGGTGCTGAGGCCCCCCAAACATGCTGTTTGCCAGTTTATAGATCAAGGTGACTCTTGACGTTGTCTTGGTGGCTACCTTCTTCGGGTATTTGTGGAAGGTTCGTATGTGGTTCAGCTTCACTTCAAAGTAAGTCAGATTGGGGTCATGTTGTACAGGGTTGTCGCAGAATGTCACATTGAGGGCGTGTTTACCATTCTTGCTATGAAGATAAAATGGGGTGACAGTTGTTTTGAGGGTTTGGTTTGAGCCTCCTTTTATGGAAGTGTTCAGACTAACACTCTAAATAGCCTCTGGCAATAGAATGAGCCCATTAGAAGTTCAACCCTTTTGCCTTTTTGCAGATTTACTGGATATAAATTTCAGAAATACACTTTCAGAATGTATATCTTTTCAACTTTTCCAAAACATTTTACTGCTACACAAATGAAGACAAGAACATTTTAGTTCTTGCAAATGAGCAAATTAATATTTGGCCAAGATAATAGATGTTTTCGAACATACTTACAGTAACAATATTTCATCCATGAGAGGAAAGTGGAGGCCTCAGCATCTCTGAAGAATTAATATATTTGAAGAGAATATTAAAGACTAAAGAAAAATGTATTTCTTTTCACTGCTCCACCTTTTGAGACTAAGACAAGAGTAAAGGGAGGCAGGACAGGGCAAGCATTTACCCGACACTAATCAGAATATCATTAAGTAACTCCCATTGGTTTCAAATGCTGTGACATTGGCAGTGAACATGAGTTATGCAAATGCATTTGCAAATTATTCTCAGGATACCGGATGAACAGAGAAGTGGAAACAGAATCCTGATTAACCCATTTCTGCCCATTGATGAATGGGTGGTGCAAAGGATCTTTGGAAATTAGTCATATGCAGATGCTAAAAATTAGGATGGCCACAAATCTGTATTAATTTCCTAAACCATTTGATGGAATTTCAAAGGTTCCAAGAAATGCTAATGAAGATGAAAGGCAACAAAACGATGGTGAAGAACAACAATCATAACTTAATCTGTTATCCGTTTAAAAACAAATGTGCATTTAGGCAGCATCCTAACACATCTCTCAGAACGTCTCAAAGTGCTTAATTTACAATGAAGCACTTTAAAGTGCAGTCCCTGATGGTAAGTTGCTGAATGCAGCAGACATTTGCTCATAGCAAAATCCCACAAACAGCATTGAACCAAATGATCAATTAATAGTTTTTGTTGCTGTCTTGTTGATAAAAAAAAATGTTGATGGGGATACAAGGAGAACTTCCTGCTCGTTCTCAAAATTTGTCGGTGGATCATAAATATCCATCTCAACAGGTAGATGAAGCCTCAGTTAGATACATCATTCAAAGGGACAGCATGACACTTCCTTTTTGCTATAATTAACGTCTTCTCTCACCCATAAAAATGCAAGGGTGTTATAATTGACCTCCGAGCTCCATTAAAGAAACAAAAAAATAATTGAAATTGTTGATGTTTGTCACTATCTGGTGGCTACTTCTGGAAAATGCTTGTGTGTAATTGGATGTAGGTAGAGGATTGGGTTGCAAATGATAATTCCGTCACTAGATAATCACCAGGATTCTCTGATCTCCCTGTGGCACTTTTCTTAGTGGCAGGATCTTCTGGTCCCGGTGCTATCAATGGGATTTCCTATTGATTCCACTCCATGCCACCAGCAAGCACGCAGCGGAGGTGCACTGTTGGCAGGACCAGAAGATTACGCCCAATGTGTCAACGTTTACTGTCTGGGTCCACACAGAAGAATGGTCATTTGAGCAAATCGTGGAGGCTGGCCAGCATCCATATTATTAAGCACTAAGTAGGGCTGGGATAGAAAATAGACCACTGAGGGAGGGAATACAATTTTAAAATAACATTTCTTTTGAAGAAGGCACTTCAAAATTCTCCTCAAGCTATGTAAAGCATGCATCGCTGTTACTTTCAGCAACTTTATTGACCAGCATTGTATTAACACAAAAGCAACATGCTATGGATATTATAAATCTGAAATAGAACATACTAGAAATATTCAACAGGTGTGACAGCATCTGTGGAGAGTTAAGGGCATGGATTTTATATTTCTCAGTGGGGTGAGGGAGGTGCAACTAAAACTGAGGGGTCCTCTCCTCACTATAATAGTGCATCTTAGCAGACATAGGATGGCCAACTGATGGCAGTCCAGCAGGAAAGAGGTCAATCATATATGCAGAGGGAGCTTGCTTCCCGACTACAAACCCTCACAGCGATTATCAGGGCAATTTTCTCATGCCTGTTTTTAGATGCCACAATATTGGGACTTTGAGTAAATATTTTTTTAAAGTGATGAATTTTTGTTGCAGCTACATTCACAGAGGAAAATCAATCACACCTTGGTGTGAATAAATAAATTGTGGTCTGAGAATCAGCACTGTAGACTAGAAATCATGTGGCAGTGGGGTAATGCCATGGTCAAGGCTAGAATTATAAAGTCCCCTGCCCTCAGAACCAGTCTTTATTACACATTGTAGGCACAAAGAGGATTTTAAATAGTCATTAAAAGTCATACAGATGCTGCGAACTTCCCCAGGAGAATCTGCTGGCACCATCAATCATGGTCCTGGTGGCAGGCCTTTTCAGTTGCCCTTGTGCTGCCTTGTTTTAACTGGCATAAAAGACTCCTAAACTTTTTCATGTCCGATCCCAGAAAAATGCACCAGGTAATGAAAAATTGCAGACGATTAGGCTGTTAATAAGCTGAATAGCTTGTTAATTAATGACTTCTAAATGACAGGCGGGCTGCCATTTTTGGAGCTTACTCGCCTTGATGTTGGGTTGCTGACCCAATATCATGGCACATTTTTCATCAGCATGGGAGGGCACTGTGCCCCAGTTGGAAATCTAGCCCAGTGTTTCAGGTTGGTTCTGACAAGTTGTCAGCTTGAAATGTTAACTATGTTTCTCCACAGTTACTGCCTAACCTGCAGTGTATTTCCAATTTTTTATTCTTGTTTTACATTGCATTCACCATTGATACTAAGTTTCATCTTTACTGCTTGGATGTTTATCTGACAGTGGAATTAAAAGTTTTTGTATTCTACGATGAGCTGGTGATCTCTTCCAATCTATTACCATTCAGGTGGTAGCCATGATGTGGAGATGCCAGCGTTGGACTGGGCACAGCGTTGGGGTGGGCAAAGTAAGAAGTCTCACAACACCAGGCTAAAGTCCAACAAGTTATTTGGTATCACGAGCTTTCGGAGCTCTGCTCCTTCATCAGGTGAGTAGAAGATGAAGGAGCAGCGCTCTGAAAGCTCATGATACCATATAAACCTGTTGGACTTTAACCTGGTGTTGTGTGACTTCTTACTGCATTCAGGTGGTGAAAGTGAAAACTTGTGCTTTGGTTTTAATGGCTTGCTACAATTATCTGTTATCAGAACTACTTTTCCCTTCAAATACTGTCTAACTCAAGAAGTCATTGCAGCTATTAATAGGCTCAGCCTGGGTTTCCAACATTCTTCCAATTGCAAGGATAAGACTCCAAATTGTTCTATGTAAACAAATTTCATTACTTATATTTTGTATTGATTTAGAAAGTTCTAAATATATGAATGCTGATCATTATTCATGTGAATGTGAAACTGTACTTGTACAATTTTGCTGGATGCAAATTTTGATATCGTCAAAAAACATTGTTTAAACATTGAAATATTTGGATTAAAATTGTGAACTAAATCAGGATTTTAAGTTTGCTTTCTTTGTGTTTGTTAAATGCAGGAGAAATTTGAGGCGCTTTTCTTGGCCTATGATGACCATGCCACATTCCAGCTGTTTAAAAGTTTCAGACGTGTACGAATTAACTTCAGCAATTCCAAAGTAGCAGCCCGTGCCAGAATAGAGCTCCACGAAACAAAGTTCAATGGGAAAAAGCTAAAACTCTACTTTGCACAGGTAACAAATTCGATACTTTGGATGATCACAAAGCCATTGATCATTAATACATTAGGAAAAGAGACTGAAGACAAGGGCTTATTCATGTGATAAGATGTGTTTAATTAGTGCAATTAAGGTAGAAATTAGACAGCTGCACTGTTTAAAACCCACAATATGAGCAGAATGGGGTCTGCTTTTGGGGACAGATATCTGATGCAAAATTTATGTTTCAGGTATCCCTGGTGGGCACCTAAAAAAAAATTAGTCATTACATTTGTAAATAAAGGACCTTGTGGCTTATTCGCCCCTTACGAATCCTTAGGTTTTTCTTCTGTTGATTTTAATGGAAGAAAAACCAGATGATTGCTGTTACTATGGGGTGAACGTGCTGCCAGATTTTCCTTTCCATGTGCTGCCCAGATGATGTTTAACACCTGGGCTGTAAAGACAAAAATCTACCGACAGGGTTTAAAAATGCTGCCTTTTTATCCGGATGCTTAATTCAGGCCAGGTTTGGATAACTATTACATAGGTACTGTCTCGCTGAAAAGTTTTTGGCAAATCTTCTTAACCCATTGCTGTAAATCATATTGAAATCATATCTGAACAAAATAGAAGTACTGAATTATTTTTCATGAAGTTACAGTTAATACTGAGTATGGTTTTGTGAGCTGTAATTGAGACTGCCCTAACACATGTCAATTAGAACTTTATGACCAACAGAATCCAAAGATTTTTCCCATTAGTGTGCATTGGATTTGAAACCAGATCTCAAAGTTGAAAGGATTGCGTGCCAATGCACTGTAAAACCCTGTCCTCCACTGTTTTATTTTCAACTTTATAAAAAAAATCAACTGTGCTTATTTCTAAGTGATTCATTCAGTCTTTAGCTTTACTACACAAATTTTCTTCTCATAATGAAGTAACCAACATAATAATTTCAGCAGTACAGACCAAACTGTTGATACAAGGTTAGCACATTGCTCTACCAATTAACATGACACTGTTGCATGGTGTCTTGTTCAAAGTTACCATGAAATGTACGTCAAGCAGGTGCCAAAGGTAATGTTCGATGAGTGATCTTTTTCATAACAATTCATCACCTTTTGTGCCTTGACCGTAGCCATCTTTGGTGACAAGAATTTTGTTATTTTAAAGATTCTCAGAAACCACAAGTTTTTAATTTGTCCAGCATGGTGGTCTGGCAACATATGGAATAATTTTATAAAATTGCACTTCTGTCACAAAGAAATTTCTGGAAAGTATTCCTCTGGTGTTTTGACAATAGAAAGTGATTCACTTCATAATTCTCTGCACACTTTAAGTTACTATCATTAGCGGGATGAGTGGCAGTGTGGGTGTGGTGAGGTGAGGAAGTTGCAGATAGTTGATTGCAAAGGGGAAGAGGCCACTTTGCTACAAGGAGAAAGGAGGGTTCAAGGAGTGAGTCCGTCACATCCTCTTATGTTGCCCCTTCACTGCCTAGTGCTCTTGCAGAGGCAAAGGGTCCGATTTTACCATTTTGATTCTAAGTGCCGAATCTGGGCGCAATTCAGATCCGACTTGCCCCCATACGCACTTAGCCTGAAAAAAAAATCGCGGGGCTTATTGCACCCGAAATGCTGCAGCTCCGATTGGAGCTTTGATCTGCGCATGTGCGGTGAAAAAAAATAGAAAAGCGCGCCCCTGTCACATCGCTCCCGGGCTGCAAAAAGCGGATAATGGGGCCCGGAAGCAAAAGGCGGGAGCGATGGCCCCCACAGATATCGCCCCACCCCCACAACATAACTGTCTCCCTTATCCACCCACCCCCCCCCGCTACCCAGACCGATTATGACCCTCTGCCCCCCCTTCTCCCTCCACCGACCGCCCACAGAGTGGCAGCGGGCCCCCCCTCCACCCCCCCCCCCACCCCCCCCCCTCCATCCCCACCAGAGAACGATCTGGCCTCCGCCCGCCCCCTTACCAGAGAGCGATATGGCCTCTCTTTCCCACCCCCCCACCAAAGAATGATCTGGCTTCCCTTCTCCCTCCCCCCCACCAAAGAATGATCTGGCCTCCCTCCTCCTGCCTCCTCCTCCCCCCACCAGAGAATGATTGGGCCTCCCTCCTCCCCTACCACCCAACCAGAGATACATCTGACCCGCCTCCCTCCCCCCCCCACCAGAGAACGATAGGACCTCCTTCTTCCCCCCCCCCCTTCACCCTCACCAGAGAATGATCTGCCCCCCCCCCCCAACCACCGATCTAAGTCAGAGAGCCATTGAAAGCTCTGAACTTACCTCTTCAGAAGCTGAAGCGCCCGAAACAGACCTTTGCCGAGCGTGTCTGTTTCGCGCCCAATCTGGACACGCGAACGCGATGGTAAAGGGGGAAATGCTGTTAAAGTTGGACGGGCAGCCCATTAATTCAATTTAAATGCATGCAAATGCATTTAAATCGCCGTTACGCCCATTTTGGGCACAGTTCAGATCGCGGCTATTTTTGGGCCTTGGTAAAGTGGGCATCTGCGTGGACGTGGATCGTGCTAATCGCCTCATGCCCGACTTTACCAAGTTTTCACGCCTGAAAAAGGGCACGACGCAATGGTAAAATCGGACTCAGTGTCAGAAACATTGAAGCAAATTGCATATCTTACATTCGGGAGAATGTATGTGGCATATGAGAACGTAAAAAGAAAATACATTTTGTTGCTAAATGGTAGGAGGAAATAAAATACATATACATGTCTATATATAAACCCCACAAAAAGGGTTAAGCCAATGAGTGCTAAATCGTTTTCTAAATGTATAATATATTTCCTCGACTCTCCTTTCGGATGACATTGTGGCTGGAAGTGGAGAGGGACTTCTGTCTGCCAGTCTGACTCCTTTATGACTCTGATCCATTTTCCTGCCTGAGGACGATGACAATAGCAAGTTAGATTCTTCCTGACTGCTACTCGACATCTCAACATTACTTCTCTGCCATCAATACAAGAAGGCATTTTGGAATATTTCCATGATCTTGTGCTCCCAACATGGAGCAATGCTCAGAGGGAGCATCAGTTTGCAAAATCACCCCTCTGGTACAAAAGTACAGATCAAAACCAGAGATTTCAAGCTTTTGAATTCCATCAAAGAGGCCACCAAGGACGTGTGGTGAACCACTGTTACTACATGTATGTGCCTGGACACACCCGTGCTGCACCTGGCCCAAGATCCCTCCCTTTCCACCTGAGACTCCTCCCTTTCCACCCAGAGTGGGGTATAAAGGTGATGGTCCCTCCTCCTTCCCTCAGTTCAGACCAGGTCAGCTACAAGAGTGTGCTCCTGTTCTCTGTGAATAAAAGCCTATTAGTTTTCCCTCACTCTCAGAAGTCTTCGCGTCGTAATTGATAGTGCATCAATTTTATCCACAGAGAAAAAAAAAACAGAATGGAGCAGCTTTTAAAGCCTACACTCTAAATTTGGATCCGTAAGCGCTGGGGGCAGCCAACGGCTTTAATCACTGGCTGAAGTGCTTCGAAGCCTTCCTCGGAGCCTCCACGATCGTCCGGTCCGATGCAGACAAGCTGCACGTGCTCAACGCCCGGGTAAGCGACGCAGTTTTCACCACCATCTGTGACGCAGAAACGTACGCTGATGCGCTAGCGCTCTTAAAGAGCCAATACAGCCAACAGACGAATGAAGTCTACACCAGGCATCTGCTAGCTACACGTAAACAGCGGCCGGGCGAATCAAATGCACAGTTCCTCCGCGAACTACGTGCGCTCGGCAGGGCCTGTAACTGCAAGGCCGTATCCGCTGCGCAGTATACAGAGGACATGATCCGCGATGCCTACGTTACGGGCATCGCATCCAACTACATTCGACAGTGCCTGCTAGAACAAGGTGGGCTAGATCTTCCAAAAACTGTAGCGCACGTTGAATCCCTCGAAGTAGCATCACGTAACCTCGAGGCTTACACGCCCGACCACGCGACATCGTGGGCCTCACAGCCAATATCATCCCAGTACCTAGGAGGGCCTCCGACTTATGCCACACAACGCCCCACCAGTGACTCAACGGCCGCGGCTGCGGCAGCCCCAAAGTGTTACTTTTGCGTCCTAGCGAAACACCCCCGACAACGCTGCCCGGCAAGGGAGGCGTTCTGCTCAGGGTGTGGAAAGAAAGGCCACTACGCGAAAGTCTGCAGGGCGAAGTCGAAATCGAATAGCGCAGCATGCGACCCAAGGGAAAAGAAAACACGATCGCCATCAGCCGCGTGGGAGTCAAGGGGGCCGCCATCTTGGACACCAGCGACCATGTGTGAGCCCGGGGAGCTGCCATTTTGGACGCCGTCGGCCCCGTGGGAGTCAAGGGGGCCGCCATCTTGGACGCAGCCGACCGCATGCGAGACAGGGGAGCTGCCATCTTGGACGCCGGCTGATGACTCTTCGGGATCTATGGTGGCAGCGATCCAGCTGGGCCAGTCTCGTCCACATCAGCTCGCCAGGTCTATGATGGACATATAGGTAAACGGCCGTGAGGGAAATTTTTTGTTTGACAGCGGGAGTACGGAGAGCTTTATCCACCCCGATACTGTGCATCGCTACGCCCTTTCGGTACGGCCAGTCAAACAAACCCTTTTACTTGGCCTCAAAGTCCCGCTCCGTGGATGTCATTGGGTACTGTGTGGTGACTCTTACCGTTTGGGGTACCGATTACGCAAATTTTAAGCTCCTGGTGCTCCCACACCTCTGCGCTCCCGTACTCTTAGGCCTCGATTTCAAGACACATCTTAAGAGCGTCACGCTACAGTACAACGGGCCCCTTTCCCTGATCTCGGTCTGCAACCCTCAGTTCCTGGACTACCCATTGCGCACCACCTGTGGTCTTTCGACCCTCCAAGTCACCCCTCCATCGCTATTCGAACACGTCACCCCCGATTGTAAGCCCATTGCCACTAAGAACAGATGGTACAGTGCGGGGGACGGGACCTTCATTAGGTCCGAGGTCCAGCGGCTCCTGACGGAAGGGATCATTGAGGCGAGCACCAGCCCCTGGAGAGCGCAGGTGGTAGTGGTCAAAACTGGAGAGAAACACCGGACGGTCATCGATTATAGTCAGACCATCAACCGGTACACGCAGCTGGATGCGTATCCCCTTCCGCACATATCCGACATGGTCAATCGGATTGCGCAATATAGGGTGTTCTCCATGATCGACCTCAAATCGGCCTACCACTAGCTCCCCATCCGCCCGGAGGACCGCAAATATACAGGTTTCGAGGCAGATGGCCGCCTCTACCATTTTCTTAGGGTTCCCTTCGGCGTCACCAACGGGGTCTCGGTCTTCCAGTGTGAAATGGACTGAATGGTGGACCAGAACGGGCTGCGGGCTACGTTTCCGTACCTGGATAACATCACCATCTGCGGCCATGATCAGCAGGACCATGATGCCAACCTTAATAAATTCCTCCGTACGGCCGCTCTCCTAAATCTGACCTACAATAAGGAGAAGTGTGTCTTCCGCACTCACCACCTCGCCATCCTGGGATATGTGGTGGAAAATGGGGTCATCGGCCCCGATCCCGACCGCATGCGCCCCCTTATGGAACTCCCCCTCCCAACCACGCTTAAAGCACTGAGGAGATGCCTGGGCTTCTTCTCATACTACGCCCAGTGGGTCCCTAATTACGCGGATAAGGCCCATCTGCTTATCAAATCCACCCTTTTTCCCCTGTCGGGAGAGGCCCGCTCGGCCTTCAACCGCATCAAGGCGGACATCGCAAAGGCCACGATGCATGCTGTGGACAAGTCAATCCCCTTTCAAGTGGAGAGTGATGCGTCTGACTTCGCCCTGGCCGCCACCCTCAACCAGGCAGGCAGACCCGTAGCCTTCTTCTCACGAACCCTTCAGGGCTCGGAAATCCGACACTCCTCAGTCAAGAAGGAGGCTCAGGCCATCGTCGAAGCAGTGCGACACTGGCGCCACTACCTAGCTGGCCGACGGTTCACCTTGCTCACGGACCAACGTTCAGTGGCTTTCATGTTCAACAACGCGCAGAGGGGCAAGATTAAGAATGATAAGATACTGAGGTGGAGGATTGAGCTCTCCACCTACAATTATGATATCTTATACCGACCCGGGAAGCTCAATGAGCCTCCAGACGCCCTGTCTCGCGGAACATGTGCTAGCGCGCAGGTGAACCAACTACGGATTCTCCACAATGACCTCTGTCACCCGGGGGTCACCAGGGTCTATCATTTTATTAAAGCCTGTAATCTGCCCTATTCTGTTGAGGATGTCCGGTCTATAACCAGACACTGTCCGGTCTGCGCAGAATGTAAGTCGCACTTCTATTGGCCGGATCGGGCACACCTCATAAAAGCCACCCGCCCTTTTGAACGCCTCAGCGTCGATTTCAAAGGGCCCCTTCCTTCTTCTGACCGCAACATCTATTTCCTCAACGTGCTAGATGAGTACTCCCGATTCCCCTTTGCCATCCCCTGCTCGGACATGACCTCAACCACGGTCGTCAAGGCCCTGCACGGCCTCTTCACCCTGTTCGGGTACCCCAACTATATCCACAGCGACCGGGGATCCTCATTCGTGAGCGATGAGCTGCGTCAGTACCTGCTCTCCAAGGGCATAGCCTCAAGTAGGACTACCAGCTACAACCCCAGGGGTAACGGACAGGTGGAGAGGGAGAACGCGACAGTCTGGAAGGCCGTTCTTCTAGCGCTACAGTCTAAAGGCCTTCCAGTCTCCCGCTGGCAAGAGGTACTCCCCGATGCACTACACTCAATCCGGTCCCTCCTCTGCACAGCCACCAACGCCACCCCCCATGAGCGGATGTTTGCTTTCTCGAGGAAGTCCTCCTCGGGAATCGCACTACCGTCGTGGCTGGCGTACCCAGGCCCAGTTCTGCTCCGGAGGCATGTACGACCCCATAAGTCGGATCCCCTAGTTGAAAAAGTCCAGCTCCTCCATGCCAACCCCCAATATGCCTATGTGGCATACCACGATGGGCGGGAGGACACGGTCTCTATCCGGGACCTGGCGCCTCCGGGTGCCCCGGAGCCCACGATGACCCCACACCCCTAAATCCCTCTGTTCAGGTAGCACCAGGTCCACTTACATCTTTGCCTATTGTACGCAGCTCGCCTGAGCCCCCGGAGTCACCACGCAGGACCAGACCAGAAGGGACGACGGCGGATTCGAGCAGCTCCACCCTGCCATCGGAAGCAACCCCCAACTGGTACTGCGGCGGTTTCAATGACTAGTCAAGCCGCCCGACAGGCTGAACCTGTGAAGGGACGACACCTCACCTCAGCTTGTGACTTTTCTATGTATATATACTCCTGTACATATGGTTCCACCCACTCCACCGGACTCTTTTTTAAAGGAGGGGTGAATGTGGTGAACCACTGTTACTACATGTATGTGCCTGGACACACCCATGCTGCACCTGGCCCGAGACTCCTCCCTTTCCACCTGAGACCCCTCCCTTTCCACCCAGAGTGGGGTATAAAGGTGATGGTCCCTCCTCCTTGCCTCAGTTCAGACCAGGTCAGCTACAAGGGTGTGCCCCTGTTCTCTGTGAATAAAAGCCTATTAGTTTTCCCTCACTCTCAGAAGTCTTTGCGTCGTAATTGATAGTGCATCAGGACGTTATTGCCGATAAGAGCAAAGAGAATATAGGGAGAATGGAAACAAAGGCAAGTGCAAATGTCTCCCCTTCTTATCCCCTACTTACACAATCACAAAACCATTGCACTTGGCATTTTGTAACCTAGACTCTTTTTGGAGGTGTCTTGGAGCCACAATTCTAACACATTCCATTTTTATAATTATGAGCTGGAAAAACAACCAGTCATCACTGGCTGTGGCCCAGAACGAGTCAGCATCCAATAGCATATTGCTGACTAACATTTCCAAGCCCCAGCACAACTACATGTATCTCAAAGGATGCAGTTAGTGGACTTGAGGAGGTAACATTGAGCAAGTCAGAATGTATATATTAGAATGGAGAAGCAAGTGCTCATGGTAGAGGAGCAGCAGGATACTGTTGCTCAGATGCCCATATAAATGTTATGAATGGCTTCCTGTATTTTGGAAATTCAGTGAAGTGAATTTGTACAAATGTATCAAACTTGCACTGCAATTCAATGGAAAATGAATTGCAAAAATTGCCATGCTTAACAATGCTTCAGTCACTTGTTTGGTACATATATGTAGGAAGCAAATTGGTTGATACTGCGGATATCCCCACATTAGTTAGGAAAAGAACGGAAGCACAACAGTAGAGGAAGGATGAACCTTGGCTACCACTGGCAGTGGCATCTCTATTTTTAATTTGCACTGACCCAAGAAAAGGACAGTGATGAAAGACAGCAAAAAAAGGAAAAGAAAACAGAAGAACAGACCGAAAATGATTAAAATTTGTTTGTCCCTGTTACACGGAGCTTATTTTTGGCACCACATTTAAATCTGTGCATGCGACCTTGGCTAGGACTTGCACCAGTAGATTAGGAAACAAAAACATTTGCTGGAGATCTTTGTCTCAGTCCAGTCTGAATGCACACTGTTCAAAAGAAGACCATGTGGATGTAACAGCAAATCACAGAATCAGCGCTGGAGGGGTTTCTCAAAGCTGATCAGGCGAGATTGCTGTATGGCCAATTTCATGGATTTATTAATTTCACCGGTGGAATTATATTGCTCGTGGGATATTATAACCTTTGGGGTAGATTTTATGGGTGGGATTTTATGGCCTCGCTTGTCCTGAAACCGTAAAATCCTGCCCGAGGTCAGTGGACCTTTCCATGGTCCACCCCCCGCTCCGATTCCTGTGGCAGGCGGGACGGTAAAATTGCAGCCTATGAATTTGTGCTCCCATTGTGGAACATTACTTTCGAGGAGCTCATATTGAAAATTCTGTGATTTGGTGGAAAGTATGCCAACCTGCCAGTGCCACAACAAATGATCCTTGCCTTAAATTTCTTTGACACCATACCTACGTCATCGCAACAGATCAAATACTGGACTCAGAGGGATCCAATATTGTCCAGAGTTAAGCATATGGTTCTTCATGACTGGTGTTATGATAGAATAAACAATGAAAACATTATTGTGATAACCCCCATGAGGTCCATGGGGAATCATTGATTGATCTCCTTGTGGGGCTTGTTGAGTATGAGTTCCCCTAGTAACAGGCCTGCTGAACTGTAATTCCAGGCAGAGACTAGCATGTATACGCCACGGTAGTGGTTTTACTTTGCATTCTATAAAAAGTTATGTTCCTTTCTCGTCATGCTTCCTAAGTCATTCACTTATCAAACAAAGATGGTGTCCTTCTATGGGGAGCGAGGGTGGTTGTTCCCATGCCTGGCAAGAAGTTATTATTGGAGGAACTGCACAGCATGCACGCAGGAATGTCCGAGATGAAAATGTTGGCTTACAGCTATGCGTGGTGACCTGGGTTAAACATAGACATAGAAAGCATGGTTAAACACTGTGACCAATTCCAGGTACAACCAAAGTTACCATCAGCAACCCCAATGCACCCTTGTGAGGAGCCAGGTCGTCTGTGGGTGAGACTCTACGTTGATTTTGTAGACCCATTCTTGGGCACAATGTTCCTATTTATAGTGGTCACGCATTCAAAATGGCTACACATCTATGAAATGAAATCCATGACCTCTTTTGCAACAGTGGAAAAGTTTAGGCAAACCTTTGCCACCCATGGTTTGCCAGAATTGTTGGTTTCGGACAATGGGACGGCATTCACCAGCAAGAAGTTCCAGCATTTCATGTCGTCAACTGGCATTAAGCATATACATATTGTGCCGTGCCACCCCTCCTCGAATGACTAGCTGAGAGGGCTGTGTAAACCTTTAAATCAGCCATGAAAAAGCAACCACCAGCATTCCTATAGACCAGATTAGCACATTTTTTTGTTACCTATAGAACAATGCCCCACATGACCACCAGAGTAATTCCTGCTGAGTTGCTGCTGGGTAGGCATATTCAAACCAGATTGAACCTGGAGTTTCCAATTTTGACGGGGAGGGTGGAAGCAAAGCAGAGTGTGTAAAGTATACATCATGATTCAACAGATCCTGAGAGAACATTCAAAGTGGATGATCTAATATATGCTAAACATTTTGGGACTGGTCACAGTTGAGTCCCATGGGTTAAGTTTAAGTTTATTTATTAGTGTCACAAATAGACTTACATTAACACTGCAATGAAGTTACTGTGAAAATCTCCTAGTCACCTCACTCCAGCGCCTGTTCGGGTACATTGAGGGAGAATTTAGCATGCGCAATGCACCTAACCAGCACATCTTTGGACTGTGGGAGGAAACCAGAGTACCCAGATGAAACCCACGCAGACAGTGGGAGAACATGCAGACTCCGCACAGACAGTGACCCAAGCCGGGAATCAAACCTGGGTCCCTGGCACTGTGAGGCAGCAGTGCTAACCACAGTCGTGGCCAGGATGGGTTCAGCATTGAATGAAGTTGAAATTCAAGGTAAATTATTGAAGAAGCATCCCGATCACTTGATAAGAAAGGACTCACCTGGAGAACCAGTGGGGCAGTCCGCTCAGAATGTGCCCACCAGTGATGTTGTTGTGGTTGAAAGCAGTATGGAAATGAGACAGCCTGAGGAAGGGTTGTGTAGAGTTCCTGTGAGAACTGGAGAAGTGATCTGCACTGATGCACCTTTGGAAGTCGGAAGTCCAATTTCTGAAAGTCAATTTACCCCTGTTATTGTGAGACCTCCTGTTCAGTTGTGTCGCTCCCAGAGGGAGAGGAAATCCCCTGACAGAGTGACTTTATTATGGACTATGCTAAATAATTAATTTATGGTGTTATATTGTAAATAGTTGAACATTTGTTGGAATGTGTTAATAAGAAAATTAAAGGGGAAGGGATGTAATAGTGAGACAAAGAACAAAGAAAATTACAGCACTGGAACAGGCCCTTCAGCCCTCCAAGCCTGCACCGACCATGCTGCCCGACTGAACTAAAACCCCCTACCCTTCCGGGAACCATATCCCTCTATTCCCATCCTATTCATGTATTTGTCAAGACGCCCCTTAAAAGTCACTACCGTATCTGCTTCCACTACCTCCCCCGGCAACGAGTTCCAGGCACCCACTACTCTCTGTGTAAAAAATCTGCCTCGTACATCTCCTTTAAACCTTGCCCCTCGCACCTTAAACCTGTGCCCCCAAGTAATTTTAAGGTGTACAGTAATTGTCCACAAGATATTATACTTTGTGTGGTATCTATGTCAAGCCCAATCCTACCCTTACCCAATATCCACAAGCACTCATTTTCCAGCAGGTTTCACTTGCTAGTATTTAGCAGCAGAAACACAGCATACCATTTCCCCTCCCAAGCCACATTTGTTGCTTCAGTTGTGATCAGCTACCTTGGGATTGTGAAAGTAATTTTAATAGAGACCCGTTATGAGCATGTAGGGTGCTTTTATAATCCTCAAGAATATAAATTTAAAGTCCCACGTGAGTATTCTTAATTTCAAACTCCAATTTGAACCCATCATTTGCGAGTCATAATACTGAAGGAACTTTTTTTATCTCTGTAACGCAAAATAAGCATTATAAAACATAATAGTGTGTAACTTTTGCAAGATTAATGAATGGAACATGATGGTGGAGCGTGTTCAAATTCTCAATATGCGCTGCTGCTGGATGAAGACCCACTTTAGAAGTGCAAAATTACCTGATATACATGTTCAAATTCATCATCAACCACCATATTGAAGTAAAATCTTGTCAGATTGTTTTTAGTCCTAAACATAATGCTTTTCCGCAGCAGTGAGATAGAATGTGGAAGCTGGAAAAAGTAATTACCTCTGGTTTCTAGCTGGAAGGACCAGGCTTATAATGTAACATTGAAAATAGTTCACACAAACCTTGGAAGTGAATGGCTGCTGTCACCTGATACACTCTGCATTATGGTTTAAACAGATGTCAATTTATTTCCCAGGTTCAAAATCAAGGTCCAGATGGAGATAATCTGCATCTTGCCCCTCCTCAGCCAGCAAAACAATTTCTCATCTCTCCTCCAGCATCACCGCCTGTGGGCTGGCAACAAATTGATGACGCCACACCAATCATCAATTATGATCTCCTCTATGCAGTGGCAAAACTGGGACCTGGTAGGTTTTTTTTCCATCTTTCAGAATTGCTATTAAATAATAGCAAAGTTTTGCATTTTGCAAAGTTACACTTAGTGTATAGTATCACTCTGTATAGATTTACAAGCCATAAGAATAAGAAACTACTTTGTAGAGAAGGAAGATGAGGACAATGACCTTTTTAACTGAGAAGTGTCTTACATTCACGACTGGTCATTTCATATCTTCTGCATTGTATTCTCTACAAAAATGATGTTTTTTTTACCTGCCTCATGGCCTGCCAGGTTGACTGCCAAGCTGGCATTGCCAGGGCAGGCCCTCAGGAGAGGCCCATGGGGAAGGTTCCGCTTATGTGTGGTGGGGGGGGGGGGTGCGCTCATGGATGCCGGTGAGTGGAGGGCAGAGGGGGGTGCCCTGCCCTGTCAGAGTGACGGCATAAACCATTCCCCCAGATTCTCTGTGCACTGAGTGCTAGAAAATCTGGAGTGAAAATGCCAATGTGCATCTGGAGAGATACACACCAGTTTACAGTCTAATTGTCATAGTCTCCTTCAATCTGAATCTGATATTCTGCCAGATTTTGGGAAAATCTTGCTGATGATTTTTCATTCCATAGGCTCTCTTTTCTAATATTGGGTCATTTCATTTGTCCTCTGATTTTTCCACATCATCCCTGACTACTTGGCTTCAGATATTCTGGTCAGCAGCAAAACTTCCCATGCATTTACTCTGATCCCGGTCAGCTTGAGATCTTGCAAATATGAGCGACTTGTTGGTGTCGTGCTGATAACAAGCTTGCCATACAACATTTCCATTTGGTGCACATAACCCAGCCATTAGAATCATCGCTGACTTGACAGCAAGCATGTTGGGGATCCTTGGATACTTGTGGAATTCAATTTTTAGTACTCTGTTCTTGCCAGGAGATGCCCAGTATTCACTTGAAGCAGATGGAAGCTATTCAGCAACTTTCTTTGACTTGCATAAATTGTCCGTGCTTCAGTACTGTGAGGAAGGTTGCTGAGAACACAAACCTGGTACACCCCGAGATTTGTATTTCCAGTTAGTTTGCTATTGGTCCACACTCATCTCCTCAACTTTGACATGACTGCTGTGACCTTGGCAATCTTGGTGCTGATTTCTGCATTAATGGACAGGTTTCTGTTAATTGTTGATCCAAGAAGCTGACAACAACCTCCAGAGTGAGGTTGTTGATGGAAGGTGGAGTCACTACATCCTGGCCCATAACTTTAGTCTTCCTGACAATGATTGTCAGTCCAAGCTCCTTGTAGGCCCAGGGAAACTCATCTACAGACTGCTGCAGGTGAACTGCAGCATGGGATGCCAGCATTTCATCATTAGCAAACAGCAACTCATAGAACATAGAACATAGAATAGTACAGCACAGAACAGGTCCTTCGGCCCACGATGTTGTGCCGAGCTTTATCTGAAACCAAGATCAAGCTATTCCACTCCCTATCATCCTGGTGTGCTCCATGTGCCTGTCCAATAAACGCTTAAATGTTTCTAAAGTGTCTGACTCCACTATCACTGCAGGCAGTCCATTCCACACCCCAACCACTCTCTGCGTAAAGAACCTACCTCTGATATCCGTCCTGTATCTCCCACCACGAACCCTATAGTTATGCCCCCTTGTAATAGCTCCATCCACCCGAGGAAATAGTCTTTGAACGTTCACTCTATCTATCCCCTTCATCATTTTATACACCTCTATTAAGTCTCCCCTCAGCCTCCTCCGCTCCAGAGAGAACAGCCCTAGCTCCCTCAACCTTTCCTCATATGACCTACCCTCCAAACCAGGCAGCATCCTGGTAAATCTCCTCTGCACTCTTTCCAGCGCTTCCACATCCTTCTTATAGTGAGGTGACCAGAACTGCACACAATATTCCAAATGTGGTCTCACCAAGGTCCTGTACAGTTGCAGCATAACCCCACGGCTCTTAAACTCCAACCCCCTGTTAATAAAAGCTAACACACTATAGGCCTTCTTCACAGCTCTATCCACTTGACTGGCAACCTTTAGAGATCTGTGGATATGGACCCCAAGATCTCTCTGTTCCTCCACAGTCTTCAGAACCCTACCTTTGACCCTGTAATCCACATTTAAATTTGTCCTACCAAAATGAATCACCTCCCATTTATCAGGGTTAAACTCCATTTGCCATTTTTCAGCCCAGCTTTGCATCCTATCTATGTCTCTTTGCAGCCTACAACAGCCCTCCACCTCATCCACTACTCCACCAATCTTGGTGTCATCAGCAAATTTACTGATCCACCCTTCAGCCCCCTCCTCTAAGTCATTAATAAAAATCACAAAGAGCAGAGGACCAAGCACTGATCCCTGCGGCACACCGCTAGCAACCTGCCTCCAATCCGAAAATTTTCCATCGACCACCACCCTCTGTCTTCGGTTAGACAGCCAGTTACCTATCCAATCGGCCAACTTTCCCTCTATCCCACACCTCCTCACTTTCATCATAAGCCGACCATGGGGGACCTTATCAAACGCCTTACTAAAATCCATGTATATGACATCAACTGCCCTACCTTCATCAACACACTTAGTTACCTCCTCAAAAAATTCTATCAAATTTGTGAGGCACGACTTGCCCTTCACGAATCCGTGCTGACTATCTCGGATTAATCCGCATCTTTCTAAATGTTCGTAAATCCCATCCCTAAGGACCCTTTCCATCAATTTACCAACCACCGAAGTAAGACTAACCAGTCTATAATTACCAGGGTCATTTCTATTCCCTTTCTTAAACAGAGGAACAACATTCGCCATTCTCCAGTCCTCTGGCACCATCCCCGTGGACAGCGAGGACCCAAAGATCAACGCCAAAGGCTCTGCAATCTCATCCCTTGCCTCCCACAGAATCCTAGGATACATTTCATCAGGCCCAGGGGACTTATCGACCTTCAGTTTATTCAAAACTGCCAAGACATCCTCCCTCCGAACATCTATTTCCTCCAGCCTATTAGCCTGTAACACCTTCTCTTCCTCAAAAACATGGCCCCTCTCCTTGGTGAACACTGAAGAAAAGTATTCATTCATCACCTCGCCTATCTCTACTGACTCCATACACAAGTTCCCACTACTGTCCTTGACCGGCCCTAACCTCACCCTGGTCATTCTTTTATTCCTCACATAAGAGTAAAAAGCCTTGGGGTTTTCCTTGATCCGACCCGCCAAGGACTTCTCATGTCCCCTCCTAGCTCTCCTAAGCCCCTTTTTCAGCTCATTCCTTGCTAACTTGTAACGCTCAATCGAGCCATCTGAACCTTGTTTCCTCATCCCTACATAAGCTTCCCTCTTCCTTTTCACAAGACATTCCACCTCTTTTGTGAACCATGGTTCCCTCACTCGGCCATTTCCTCCCTGCCTGACAGGAACATACCTATCAAGGACATCCAGTATTTGTTCCTTGAAAAAGTTCCACTTTTCATTAGTTCCTTTCTCTGACAGTTTCTGTTCCCAACTTATGCCCCCTAATTCTTGCCTAATCGCATCATAATTACCCCTCCCCCAATTGTAAACCTTGCCCTGCCGTACGGCCCTATCCCTCTCCATTGCAATAACAAAAGACACCGAATGGTGGTCACTATCTCCAAATTGCTCTCCCACAACCAAATCTAACACTTGGCCCGGTTCATTTCCCAGTACCAAATCCAATGTGGCCTCACCTCTAGTCGGCCCATCCACATATTGTGTCAGGAAACCCTCCCGCACACACTGCACAAAAACTGCCCCATCCAAACTATTTGACCTACAAAGGTTCCAATCAATATTTGGAAAGTTAAAGTCCCCCATGACAACTACCCTGTGACCCCCACACATATCCATAATCTGCTTAGCAATTTCTTCCTCCACATCTCTATTACTATTTGGGGGCCTATAGTAAACTCCTAGCAACGTGACCGCTCCTTTCCTATTTCTAACTTCAGCCCATATTACCTCAGTGTGCAGATCCCCCACGAAGTGCCTTTCCGCAGCCGTTAAACTATCCTTGATTAACAATGCCACTCCTCCACCTCTTTTACCAGCTTCCCTACACTGAGTGAAACATCTATACCCCGGAACGTCCAACAACCATTCCTGTCCTTGTTCTACCCACGTCTCCGTAATGGCCACAACATCGTAGTCCCAAGTACCAATCCACGCCCCAAGTTCATCTACCTTGTTCCGGATGCTCCTTGCATTGAAGTAGACACACTTCAACCCACCTTCCTGTCTACCAGTACCCACCCTTGACCCTGATACCATCCCCAATACCTCACCACCCTCACTGACTTCTGGACTACAACTCCCTTTCCCACTCCCCTGACAAATTAGTTTAAACCCCCCTGAAGAGCCGTAACAAATTTCCCTCCGAGGATATTGGTGCCCCTCTGGTTCAGGTGCACCCCGTCCTGTTTGTACAGGTCCCACCTTCCCCAGAACGTATTCCAATTATCCACGTATCTGAAACCCTCCCTCCTACACCATCCCTGCAACCACATATTTAACTGCACTCTCTCCCTGTTCCTCAACTCGCTATCACGTGGTACCGGCAACGTACCAGAGATGACCACATGTTTCGTCTTGGCTCTCAGCTTCCAGCCCAGCTCCAGAAATTCCTGCTTTAAATCCCCGTCCCTTCTCTTACCTATGTCATTGGTACCAATGTGCACCACGACTTGTGACTGTTTCCCCTCCCCCTTCAGAATCTGGAAAACACGGTCTGAGACATCACGGACCTTGGCATCCGGTAGGCAACATACCATCCGTGAGTCTCTTTTGCTGCCACAGAACCTCCTATCTATCCCTCTAACTAACGAGTCCCCAATAACTATCGCCCTCCCGCTCTCCCCCTTTCCCTCCCGAGCCACAGAGACGGACACAGTGCTGGAGATCCTCTCACTGCGGCTCCCCACTGGTATGTCATCCCCCTCAACCGTATCCAAAGCGGAATACTTGTTGCTAAGGGGAACGACCACCGGGGATCCCTGCACGGACTGCTTCCTCCCAGCCCCTCTCACCGTCACCCATCTGTTTTCAATCCTCGGAGTAACTGTATTCCTAAAGCTTGTGTCTATGGCCATCTCTGCGTCCCTGATGATCCTAAGTTCATCCAACTCCAGCTCCAGTTCCCTGACACGGTTTTGGAGGAGCTGCAGATGGGTGCACTTCCCACAGGTGTAATCAGTAGGGACACTGTCGTCGTCCCTCACCTCAAACATAGTGCAAGAGGAACATTGCACTGCCTGCACACCCATCCCCTCTAGATACCTTGCCAGTACCAGGTAGAAAGTGCAAAAATGAATTCAACTCACCCCTGCTCGCCCTTTCAGCCTAAGCCCTGTGAGCCAAAGTCTTATAGCTCACACTCTGCTTCCCACACACTCCCCTGCCCGCTCCCGACGCTGCCCGCTGTATACTGCAGCCTACCTTTTATACTTCACGCGCTTAAAAAACCCTTCCCAGACTCCTTTGCTGCCCACTTCTAGTTTTCACTTTAAACTTGAAAAACTGCTGTTAAAGTAAAGGCCAAAAAAATACACACACTACCTGACTAATTAAATAAATAAACAATTCAATTAATCCAATTAATCTCTCACCAGCACTGCTGCCTTCAATCACCCCTCTCAGCTTGCTCCAGTGGATCAATGAGGGGGAACCTCCCAGGTAACTGACTTTTAAAGTTAAAATAAAAACCCTTCCCAGACTCCTTTGCTGCCCACTTCTAGTTTTCACTTTAAAAATGAAAAACTGCTGTTAAAGTAAAGGCCAAAAAAATACACACACTAGCTGACTAATTAAATAAATAAACAATTCAATTAATCCAATTAATCTCTCACCAGCACTGCTGCCTTCAATCACCCCTCTCAGCTTGCTCCAGTGGATCAATGAGGGGGAACCTCCCAGGTAACTGACTTTTAAAGTTAAAATAAAAACGCTTCCCAGACTCCTTTGCTGCCCACTTCTAGTTTTCACTTTAAACTTGAAAAACTGCTGTTAAAGTAAAGGCCAAAAAAATACACACACTAGCTGACTAATTAAATAAATAAACAATTCAATTAATCCAATTAATCTCTCACCAGCACTGCTGCCTTCAATCACCCCTCTCAGCTTGCTCCAGTGGATCAATGAACTAGGACATTATGCATTTTGGTCCTGATGCACTGTCTTAGCAACTTGAACAGGGGTTGCTTGTAGATCCCCTCATTTTGAGTCACCAAAAGCATACAATCACAGCATGGAGAAAAATATACCAAACTGTATTGGCATTAGGACCCAGCCCTTATTTACCCTTTACGAATCTTAAAACCATCTAATGTTGCTCTGTTATAAATGACAGAATTGTGCATGTTCTCATAGAAAGGCAAGGAGTCTAGGTGGGGCTGTCTAGTTTCCAGAACAGTTTAAAGAATCCTTCTCTACCAATGAGATCAAAAGCCTCTGAGAGGTCTGTGAAGACAGTGTAGAGTGGTCAGCATTGTTCGCAGCAACTCTGCTGTAATAGGCAAAGTGAGAAAATCATGTTGATCTGCCAACTCTGAAGCCACACTGAGACTTTGGGTTGACGTGTGATGTCCAGGTGTGCACTCTAGTCAGAACAAAGACCTCCCACATGATACTTGACAAGATGATGCCTTGGTCATTGTTATAGTCTCCTTTGCTTTAGCACAAGGTGATTAAATTTGTATTATGCATGTCTTGAGGCACAAATTTTTTCTTAAGCAGAATCTGGAAAGGGTGAAACCATGATCAGACAGGTAACAAGGCTGGCCCATTGCACTTGGGGTGTGCTGGCACCTGTGGTGGTGGTCTACCCAGGCTAGGGTAGAGTAAAGGATCAGGGCAGCTAATGAAGTCAAACCAAGGCTTTACTTGATGCAATTTTTCAAAGTATCTCAGCCTGTTGGTTAAGATGAAGCATTGGGTTAAGCCCGGGATGGGGTGCAATGCCTCATCCTGTCAGCTTGGATCTTTGTCCCTTATGTGGATCCATATATTGGATTCAATTTGAATTGGGTTTTTTTGGATGGAATAAAACTACTGAAAGCTATCAAAAAAAAGCAAAGGAGTAACAGTTCATGGAGATGCTGCAGCAGTGCCAATTTTCCAAATTTGATGATTTCATATCCAGGAACTTAACCACTGGCAAGATGCTGAGCTCTATTATGGCAGGTTCACTGTCCAGCTTCTCCATGATAGAAGCCTGGAATGGCATTGAGAGCTTCTTCAATGACATTGTTCTCTATTGCATAGCGTTAAAGAGAGTTCTCCCCACAACTTTCCATCCACTTGCTACGTTCAGTAATGATCATCCCAAACTTTGTCTTCAAGAAGGCTGATTTGGCTGTTGCTGGGCTTGTGACTTTCTTGATTGCCTCATACATCCCTCTAGCATCCCGGGATTCAGCAGTAGATTGTTTGCTGTTGCAGAGTTTCAACTCGTATTGATTGGTTCAGTGCCGCACAGTCTGTTGAGACTTGATTCCGGCAACTCAGAGAGCACCTAGATTTTGTTTACTGGCGACTTGCTTGTGGTTCTTGAGGGCTCCACTCTTGGTTGCAGTAACTGGCCCCATTTCAGTCCAACAAGCCTCAAACCAGTCAGTATTCCTCTGATCTCTTTTCCCGTAAGCAGTGAGTGCAGAGTTATGGATGATGTTGTGCAGATGATCCCACTTTGACGCTACATTCTAGTCTTTGGCGTTGTTGTCCAAAAAGCCTGTTCAAAAATGTTGAGGAACATAGGAACTCCAGGGTTCTTTCTGGATCAGTTCTAAGGCAAGTGTTGATCTGAGGACAACCTTTTTATAGGAGTGGTATAGTTTCCTTGGTTGGGGCCTGACCTTGCTATATACCAGGTCAGTGTCACAGTCAGCCACATGATACCTATGAGTCAGGAGGACACTGTTAGACCTGGTTATGATTAAATCCAGCTGGTGCTAATAGCATGATGTCAGATGCCTCCAGGACACCTTCTGAAATGCCCTGCATGAGAAGTAGCTGTTCATCACACACAGTCCATGGTAACAGCATAGTTCCAGCAAACTCTGTCCATCTTCATGCACCCTGCCAATTCCCTAGTGCCCTCTGCATATTGACCAAGCTGTCTAGTTGGTACCCACCCTAGCATTGAACTGTCTCAGAAGGTATATCCCTCCATGCTGGGAATTCTGCTGATGGCAGCATCAAGTGCCTCAAAGTATTGATCCTTCATATTTAGGGTGAATGTGAACATCACGTGGCTGAGGAACTGGTGCAGGGGGCAGGGTTTCCAATTCTTGGATCATTGGGACCTCTTCTGGGGCAGGTGGGACCTGTACAAGAGAGACGGGTTACACCTAAACTACAAGGGGACCAATATACTTGCAGGGAGATTTACTAGTGTTATTGGGGAGCGTTTAAACTAGATTTGCAGGGGGATGGGAACCAGAGTGCCAGAGCAGATAGTGGAGCAGGGGTAAAAAGACAGGTTAGTTCAAGCAAAATCACAAATGGAAGGGTTGAGTGTGGTGGAAATAATCTTTTGAGGTGTGTCTATTTCAATGCCAGGAGTATTGTGGGGAAGGCAGATGAGCTGAAGGCGTGGATAGACACATGGAAATATGACATGGAGCGGAGGAGGTTGAGAGGAGACTTGATAGAGGTTTATAAGATGATGAGGGGGATAGATAGAGTGAACGTTCAAAGACTATTTCCTCGGGTGAATGGAGTGGTAACTAGGGGGCATAACTATAGCGTTCATGGTGGGAGATATAGGAAGGATGTCCAAGGTAGGTTTTTTACTCAGAGAGTGGCTGGGGTGTGGAATGGACTGCCTGCACGGATAGTGGAGTCAGAAACTTTAGGAACATTTAAGAAGCTATTGGACAGGCACATGGAGTACTTCGGGATGATAGGGAGGAAATAGCTTGATTTGGGTTTCAGACAAAGCTCGGCACAACATCGTGGGCCAAAGGGCCTGTTCTGTGCTGCACTGTTCTATGTTCTATCAGGGCATACATGCACTTGAGGCTAACTGGGCCATGTTTGTTGACAAGTGAAGAGTAAGAAGTTTCTCTGATCCTTCAGTGAGACATTCAGTCATTGCGAGTAGATTTATTTTTATTGTGAAACCCACTCCATGTTCATATTTTACCTCTTGAGTTTCCCCCTGCCAGAAGAATGGGTAGTGTTTCACTTTAAGGGATCCACTTTGAGTGAGCTTCGTTTCATGCAGCCCAGCAATATTTTAAAACGTCATCCTTTTAAAAAATTTGTTTTGAAAAAAATGCCTTGATAAACTCAAAAGTGGTAAATTTTAAACTTTCAAAGTGGCAATTCTCGCAGTTTGACAAATACAGCTAAAATGGGTGTACAACAAAATAACATTTTAACGGCCATATCAACCACTACCTGTGAGTCACCCAATTTTAAATTACTGAAAATGACTTAAAAAATAGACAGAATCATTTCCTGGTTATAATTGGACGCAGAAGCCAGTTTCTTAGTAAATTTAACAGAAAAATATCTTGGGTAAGCTTTTAAAACCTGTTTCCTTGCATGCAAAAGAACAAGTTAATTTTAAGAGGCTCCTCAAAGGCATGAAACACACGCAATTAAAGGAAACTCTCAATGGTGATATTAATTCATCCAGGGGCATGGCCAGTTTTGAGGGTACGGGACCAGCTTCTATTGTGCAATATTTTTTAATTAGCAGAGAAGATCGCAGGAACTTCAGTTGCATTGAACTTAATTTATGTTTAAAATTCTGCGGTCTTTTGTGCTGGATTGACCCAATTTTGTCGTGACCCGTACTGAGAAAATTACCACAAATGAGCAGAAACAGTTTAATCCGATGCAACCTTTTAACTTGTGATATTATTATAAAACAGACACAATTCTATGGAAGGAGAACAGCTGAAAATGGAATATGTCATTCAGTATAGATAGGATAAAGCACAGCTTTATGTGAATGAGAACAGTTTTGGTCGAATAGATGAAAATTCTTGAAAATAATGTTACAAATACATAGCTAATGTAGTCTTAAGAAATGTCATGCATCTTTTCATCTGTGCTAATTAATTTGATTTGCTTTGGCTTCTGTTAATAATACTGGGGCTCAGTTTGGCATCATGCCTATAGCCTGAATGATGGAACATTACACTTTGTCTCCAAGTTGTTAAATGTGCTACATAGCTAACCTCATGAAATGCTTACTTAATTTATTTCCCAAACAAGACTCCAACATAGTTCTGACTCAAATAATATTAGCTATGTTCAATTTGAAGTATTTAATGAACAACTGGATAAGATATGACCATTCGTAATTATCTAGCTGTGAGTACTACACATACTTCCATTCCATTGGGTAGTTACATAGTAGCCATCACTAAATGCCTGATCATATTTTACAGCATAAACTTTCTGCTCGGCAGTTGTATTAGTGGAAGTGAGGCAGATGAGCCCTTCAACACACCTCAGAAATGCTTGCCTGCTTCCAGTTTTAGGAGCATTAATATATAGGAGGCAGGGTTCCTTGCCTCTTCCAGGGAGTCGGGCACTTTGGGGAAGTATATTGCGCTGCAAGGTTCTACCACAGTGAAAAGCAAGAGGCATCTAGCACTTGGAATCAATTTTTTGGCCTCCTTACCATGTTAATTTTTCCTGATGAAACCTCAGTATGGCCATGCTCTGAAAAATAATTAGTCTCCTCTTCGCGATTTAGGCTGAGCTCCTCTTACCAACATCTGAATACACAATTATGGTACCTGCGGTGTAAGTTGTAGGAATCTCAGTGGAGGCTGTGCTTCCCTCACTTTCATTATTTACCATGTGAAGACCCACAAATGGGCAGGCATAGGTCACAGCCCCCTGGCCCCCTTATCTGAGGTTTGCCAGTAGAAAGAAACAGGGAACCGGGGATATGTTGTAGCATTAAATATTACTGCCATCACCTTTTAGTACAGCAAAGTGAAAATGTAGCTCAAAAGACTCTGCAGCTGTGACATTTACAATTTCAAGTGCTGAATCAGGAGGACAAAGAAGTCTGGTTGCAGTCACAGGCCAACAAAGACAGCCTCTCATTCATCCTGCACCAAAGGGATATTTTATCTTCTGCCTCTAAATTAAAGTTATAATAGGAGCATGTCTGTGAGTTAAAGAACAGATTTAGATGTTGATATAAGATCAGCTTTCTTCCCAATAGTTTTCCTGCACTGATCGATTTTAGCAAGGCTTAAAAGAGATTTCAGAGTTAAGCTTCATGGAATAATGAATTGTGCTGCAGTTTCACAGTAATGAAAGGTTGCACCATGATAATTTTGGATGATTTTGAAATGGTAGTCTAGGGCTTTTTGATATCTGGTATTGACACTGGCCTTTCATTGAGTTGGAGAAAAGCTCTGAAATTTGATGTAACTAAATTTTGACTCTGCAAGCAAAACAGCAGAACCCAACATTGTTTAAATTATCTTTAAACTTTCTTTGATAGGAAATAGGTTTTGGATTCATTATTGTTGTCCATTGTTGTGTGCGTATGGTGAAGGTTTACCGCAGGAGTCAATTTAAAAACAACCTCGGATTTCGAATGATGGAAGGCTGTCAGACCCAATGAGCTCCACATCACATTTTGTCTGCCTTGAGCAGAGTTCAGTCTGTGGGTGCTATGGTTAATAGCTTCATACAGTTCCTAGTGGACATGGGTTCAAAGAGGAAAACTTTCCTTCATTTGGCAATCCCACTCAGATAAATCACAAGATGACTGAAATGGAAGATACTTCACTAGTACAGAGGCTTGTTTGGTATCCTCTCGCACATTAAGCAGAATTTAGTGGCCGGAGCAGTGGGCCCGTCCATTGGCTGGACAGCTGGTGGCAACTCCACTGTTCCAGCAGGGATGATTTCGCACTGCATTTTCTGGTGCAGGTCAAATGCCCTGCTTCTGAGACCTGTCAGTCAATCAAAGGCGGGCAGCTCTCTAATACAAAAAGAGCCACTGGGAGCAGTGACCACTCCAAGTACTATAATGGAGCCAGAGTCTCTGGATTAAGGTGAATGGAGCATTACGTCCTCTCTTTTTCCCTTGGGTAATAGTTGGCAGGCAGATTATCAGCCTGTCTAAACAGAATCATGAACTCTCCTTCTGTGGCCATCAAACTCTGGAGTGGGGCTTGAGCCCACTGGATTCTGGTTCAGAGGCAAGGCTACCGACAGAGCCGTAAGACCTCCTATGCTGGTGGTGAGACCCATTCTTCGAACCTGTGGTAGAGTGCTGTATCTAACCATGCTGAAGCGGATCTTGGAGTACCTAATGTTGGCAATTCCTGGTTCTATGTGATACTCTGCTAGTGTGAAGAATAGAATAACAACACAGTGAGGATGGCATTGCAATAGTGAGAGCAGCAGTACCCCAAACTCAGAAACATCATCCCATGTCTTGAACAGATAAATTGTGGGACTAAGACTATATGGGGATGAGGCTGCTACAAAGAATTCTCCCTCCCTCTCTCTCTCCACTTGGAATGCTTCAGATTGTTCTCTTCCACCAGGTCACCTGAGTCATAGTGGTAACCTGGTGGGAAATCTGCTGGAGCCTTGGACCTGGGTTTTTACGTCCCAATGCTGAACCAATGGGGATCCCTCCCGTGCCTGTGCTGCCTATATGGCATTTTCTCCATGGTCACCTTTTATTCACAGAGATCACAAAGCCTCAGAGAACTCTGCCTGCTCCTCCAATTATTGAGCCGCAGCCTGTGAGCTGCCAGTGGAACATCTTTGTGACTGTGCTCCCTTCTCTGAGAGGGGCAGTCCACAGAAGCCTTGTCCTCTGACTCTTCCTCCATGCTGCCGTGAGAGATGGTAGGCCAATTCCACACTGACTACACCCCCCCCCCCTGATGAAAAATTCCACTCTGGGCTGGAGGCAGGATCACAGTGCCAGGAAACTTCCCGTCTCCTGATTCCCAACTCCAACATGAAAACAGACCCACTTCCTGTTCCACCTGCTGCCATTTACACTCAGTGGATGAAGAAGGAAAGCATTATAGCTAAATTATCAAAACATTAGTACTTTAAAACTACTTGATATCAAAGTTAGTTGATAGTTTACTGCAACATTTCAACATTTTTTATTGTCCTTGTATCATCATACCACTTCTTACTTTCTTTTCTAGATCTCACATAATTGACTTAAATTACTTTTTTGATTTCTGCCCTCTTCTTTCCCTTCTGAATCATAGAATGCCTTCAGAAGGCCATTCGGACCATCGAGACTGGCAACAATCCCACCCAGGCCCTATCCCTGTAACCCCTCATATTTACCTTGCTAATTTACCCCGACACTAAGGGGCAATTTAGCATGGCCAACCAGTCTGGACTCTGGGAGGAAACCGGAGCATCTAGAGTAAACCCATGCAGACACGGGGAAAACGTGCAAACTCCACACACTCACCTGAGGTGAGGAATTGAGCACAGGTCTTTGGCACTGTGAGTCAGCAGTGCTAACCACTGTGCCACCATGCTGTCCTCTCACATTGCTTTCTCTTTCCCTCCAGCTTCTCAGCACTTTACATTTTCACTCTTTGCCTGGCCTGCTATATCCAATTTGTGAGGCAATCTGTGCTCATTGTGCTCTCTCTTGATCAGAATTTTAGGCCCAAGGTATCTGTTAAATAAGTGATGAGGAACAGTTATTTATGGAGAAATAATGGGTTGTGAGTATTAGCATAACTTGGCAATCACGGTTCACCATCATCATTAATATTATGCGGTTTAAATAATTACAGAAAGTATTGTTGACCTTGAATAAACCATTTAGTAAGAATTTTTCCCATTGTTTCAACTTTATCCCACTAGGTTGATCTGAGGCGTCCTTCCTCAAACATAAAACATGTTTTAATATTATGTAAAGTTTTTACTGAAGCAGTTGCTTAGATAAATAATTCTCTCGATATGCTATCAGATTGATTACTTAATTCACTATATTGCTATTTATGAGTTTGCAGCCCAATGCGCTTGTCATATTTTCCCATAGTTAGTAGTTTTCTACAATTACTTTTTTCAATATATGATCATTTCAGTGTGTGCCACTGAGGTAAGTACTTTTAATGTGAAATACATGCCTCTTCATGTCATAAATCACCTGTGCTATCTACTCCCAATCTCTATCCAGTAACTATCCAGGCAGAGAAAAAACATAAAGTTCTGAGGTAACCCCCACCATTACCAAATAGGCAGCTGATGCTTCCACTGGGGTGATGTTTTGAAAGCATTCTAGCAGTGTGGAGTGTTGTCCACTGGGATCACATATCATACTACTCCTGAAGGATGGTACTTGGTTAATGTTTATAATGTATAGCATGTATAATCCATCAGCATTTACATAGCAAATCTATAAAACAACAAAAATTAAGCCATTGAGTCAACTCTAAAAGATTTGTAGTGGAGTTGACCATTTTTTATCCCAGTAGACTGCATCAGTCTTTTTCACTCAGTTGCGATGGTGTGAACCATTATCGCTCAAACTCCTACCCTGCTATTAATGCAGCCAAGAGGCCAGCCCTGTAAGCCAGGGCTAGTGCGCAGTTAAATTTCCTCCATCTGGCATTACCCTTAATTATTTGACAGTCTCACCAAAAGCTAATGAAATTATACCCAGAAAAAACAGGGCCTCTGAATTAAAATGTTGTGTTCTCCTGCTTCAGCTACTGAACCAAAGTTTTTAATTTGAGGGTTCTGTGGTGGAATGCATTGGCACTGGGTGCACTAAAACTGTGAATGAGCCCAGCGAGCCTTTGTTGTGCTTGTTTACTGGAAAATGAATCATTGCTTTGGGATGCTTGAGCATATATGTCACTCATTAAACTGTTTTAAAGACTGCTGTTCCCACCAAGGTCATGTTTGCCATCAAATATAAGTGCCTCTGGGCCCATTAATAAATACCATTAGCAGACAGATTTCTATTTTAGGAGCATTGTGAACTTGTTGGTAAAGATCAATCCCTGTTAAATAAAGGAAAGGGGGTGTTTAAATTATTGGAGGGAGATTCTACATGCAATGCATTTGGAAATGAAAGGCTCCATAAAAATGAGACTTCTGTTCCCATTTGGCAATATGTCTAACAAAAATGCACTAATTTGCCAATTTCTCTGTTATGCCAAAGTATTGTTTGTTTATTATACATGTTGCAAAAGGTTGTTTAATTGATTTTTGCCTTCAGTTAAAGGATAACTGTGTATAAATTTGCAAAATGGGCATATAATAGACAAATTAATTTCAATATAGGCAAGTGTGACGTGGAGCATTTTGAAAATGTTTGTTAGAATAGACATAGATAAGATGTTTCCACTTGTGGGGGAGATTAAAATTAGGGGCCATAAATACAAGATGGCTTCTAATAAATCCAGTCAGGAAATGCAGGAGAACAGGGATCAGTTGGGGAGAATGAGCTATTTCTGCAATGTAATCTATGTTAAAAGAAAGATAGGGGGATGAATTTCCTCGAGGCTTCTCTCTTTGCTCTTCTAAAACTATGGTGGAAGTTGAATGGGAACCCAGGTTATGTTTGTAAATGGAGGCTTCTGCTGAAGTTATGGCTGTGCCACCTGTGATACTCTGAGGAAATTTGCTCTCAGATAGTCCAAAAATGTTTGAAATATCTAGTCCAGTCAGCTTGTACCCACTATCAAGAAGTAGATAATGCCTGGAAGTTGTTTTGTGGGGGAGGGGGGAAATGTTGGGGAAATCGCAAACTATATTTACATCAGGCAACAGCCCAATTGCAAAGGGGATTTTGATTTTGGAATGTTGAGTTGCTGGCAGTAGACCTAGAGAGGATGCGAGTGCACATGCCACTCTCCAAACTGGATGCTTTTGCAGGCATCAGGCATGGATAGAGTAATTGAATTTCTAGGCCAAGGTTGAAATTAAGTATTGTTTTAAGAAGCCCATTCATGTTTCTAATGGAAAATGCCTGTGTAAACTTATCAAGCTTAATGTTTTTGGGAAATATCTCTTTAATGGTGTTTTCAGTGACAATGGATAGTACAATTTTAGGACACTCCATTACTGTTACTGTGGATAAATATTGGCCCAAAATGGGTCGTGGCTAGGCAACAAATGGCACCTGCTGTTTATTCAATTTGCCCTTGATCATTTAATGTTAATGATATTTTGCTCTGCAAGTTGTTGGAAGTGTGAAATGGAAATAGGGCATTTCAGTGAGCCATGCCATCAATATATTGCCTGGGGGATTGTGAAATTAACGGTGTGAAAAGTGAGAAGCAAATGTAAATTATGGTGGCTAATTCAATATCAGATTTTGTACAGAAGAAAAATAGAGAGGGAGCAAAATATTTGATGTAAAGAGAGAGAAAAAGAATCAGAGAAAAAATTTAAAACATCAATTTTACACTTAAATAAATCTTGTGCAAATATACAAACCTTAAAGAATAAGACTCCACCTTTGTATTAGTTAATTTTCAGTGCCAGAGAGGTTGAATAGCAGTAAATAACCGCATCATTAAAAAGGTACTTGGGCTGGAAATGATGCAACTTTTTTTTGGCAAGTTTAAGTTCTATCTGCCTCGTAAATAAAGTAACTTCATGCCAGCCAATGTATTTGAATGTGGAGTAAGAAGTCTCACAACACCAGGTTAAAGTCCAACAGGTTTATTTGGTATTTGCTACCAAATAAACCTGTTGGACTTTAACCTGGTGTTGTGAGACTTCTTACTGTGCTTACCCCAGTCCAACGCCGGCATCTCCACATTTTGAATGTGGAGCCAGGCAGTGAGATGCCATTTTTGTGAAACTAATTGCAGACCAGTGTAACTCTGACTACAACTATTGGATTTCTGCATTTGTCCTCACCTGAAGTTGTTGTGACATTTATAGAAGAATAATGGCAAGCATAATTAGCCTCACTGTTATTTTGACAGCAAACATTGAATCCACCTAATGACCTTTTGTTATTTAAAGACGATTTCATGAAAACATTCCAATTACAGATAGCATTTATTAACCATTATCCTCGTCCAGAATTTTGCAATCAGCATTTAGAAATTAAATTTAACAATACTTGGGTTCTTAGTTAAAAACGTAGTTGAATCAGAGTAATTGCTAATGAAGCCTTCTTTACAAGTTTGGGAGAGACATAAGAATAATTGTTTTTTCACTTTTAATCTTCTCCACTCATTATCCTATTGATTCAGATGGACTTGAAATTTTGAAGCATCCTCTCCTGACATCTGACTTGTAAAATCAAGCACGCAATGTTCAAATTCTTCATCAATGGTATCATTTGCCGACAAAATGGCCGAGCTGAATGGTCTTTATGTTACTGCTGCCATTTGATCCTTTACACAAGTCCAAAAGCTAACCTTCTAGATTTGACTTCTTTATGCAAAAATGTAATTGTCTGAGATAAAACAAATTCAGCTTTGTATCTGACTTGAAAATGTGTCGTTGGGCTCATTTTCTGTCTTTGCTGTGCTGGAGAGATTGCTTCATCCATTTAGGACTTGGGAGTGACTCTCTCCTGGAATATGATAACAAGACTTGGGGGTTAAAATAACACAAGCTTCACGCCAGCTTGGCCGAGTGTTGCTCTTCCCACTCTCTCCCCCAGCTCCCCCCTCACAACCCGAGTTAAAATTGGGGCCTCCATATTTTGTGAAGTATAACTCACCTTCACCTTTTTGAATAGGAAAACAGTAACACAGTCTCATGCATATCATATAAGCTGTGTTATTTAAAATTGACCCTTAATTTCTGCCAATAAAATATAGTTCCTTCCAAAAGGAAATTTACTGTTCCTATCTTGTAATAATGAGCTATTTTCATGCCAATTTGACTGCATTTCCCACTGTGTTTTGAAGAAATGCCCAATATAGCTGGTTCATGATCTGAAAGAGTAATTACATCAGTTGAGGAGTCTAAAGCTTAACAGTACTTAATCTTTGTACCTACATTATGTAGAAGAAAATAGATAACAATGTGAAGATAAATTTCAATGCTGTGCATTGCTGTGCTAAGCATTGCAGAATTAGAGTTGTTATCTTTCAGATAAAGACAGTGAGGATCATTTTAACCATCAAAAAGGCGTGGGCCTGGGTCAGGTGGGAAGTTAAAATGTTGAATATCTGAAGCAGGAACGAAACTTGCCTTGAATCCATCCAATTCTGGTTTCAACAGAGGCTGGATGGCGATGGGTGCTGGGTAACCAATCTGCTCCGTGGAGGGGTGTCAATTGCTGAAACCTTAGAAGGAGCCTGGGTATCTTGTAACAGGATTCCTATTTTGTTGGCCAGATTTTCCAGAACTTGGGAAAACTGACAGGTAGAATGAGATGAGAAGGCCCGAGTCCATCAGGCGAGTGCCTTTCTCTCTGGCCTCTGACTGAGGAGCCGAGATGCTTCATGCTGATCTAACAATCTATGTGTAAACGATCTATGTGTAAACAACCCCTCCCCTAGCTCCACAATCTCCCATCACTGTCCAATCCCCCATCACCCCCAATTTCCCATCCTCTTTGATCTCAATCTGACCCCTCACAATCTTCAACACCCTCCCCCCACGGTCACCTGACCCTCTCAACCATACTTTACCCACAATTCACTGAACACCCATAAAGTCGACCAAAAAAAATCTGACTGCATCTGCGGAGAGAGAACAGAGCTAGCATTTCGAGTCGGGATGCCCCTTGAAGAGTCTCTCTCCACAGATGCTTTCAGGCCTGCTAAGATTTTCCAGCATTTTCTGTTTGTTTCAGATTCCAGTATCCACAGTAATTTGCTTTTAATGAACTCAAATCTTTGCAACCACTAAACATACCTTGGGGGGGGGGGGGGGGGGGGGGGGGCGCAGGAATCATAGCGGGTGATGGGCGGTCCATGCAAGGGTCCATTGACCTCGGACAAGATTTTCCGGTTTTGGGGAGAGCGTGGCTGTAAAATCCTGCCCTTGATCTTTGACTATGGCCTTTCCTGGAGTCTGATTCCCACCTCCCTCAACCCAAATAACAGCAAAACCTGCTAATCTGGTTGGCTTCCAGGCAGGGC